>NC_056618.1:16466424-16514844 GCF_018340385.1 Cyprinus carpio
CTCATTGGAAACAGAAACTAGATCTGTAGAAAATTATGAACCTAAGGATTTCCACTTTCTTAATACACAAGAGCACCATGTGTTACTTCTGTCAGTTCAGAGGATATCGTTTTTGAAAGTTTGGCCTATATGTGGAGCTACAATAAAGATCATGGGGTCACCAGATTCGATGTGTGGAATGGATAGGGGACAATCCCCCGTCAATGACTTTCAGAAAGAAAGACTGTGGACGATGGACTCTTGAAAAGTGATGATAATAAAGATATCACACAGATTAGATGTTGCTTAGACCCTAATTGTTGCTGAAACATGCAGTCAGTGTCCAGTGCGGTATGAAAAAACATACGAGATAGATTTCTGTCCAAATTAAACGTTGTCCTAAAGTGTGTCTGTTGCCGCTGTACTATGTGCAATTAAGAAAACTTAATTGTGTTTGAAACATTTCTCTTCAGGAAATGCAGCAGCCAGTTCTGTTGATGCTCGTGGTTTGCAGATCTCCATCGAAGCACTCTTCGTGAGCATTTGTCAGAAGAAGCACTACCTTTATAGACAGAATGGTATGTATTATTAAATGTAAGTGATGTAGATGGAAGTTATATTGTTTCTGTTCATTGAATTTGTTGGCAGCTCTTTTCTCGATTCTGATTGGCTGGTGTGTTGTTTCAAACAGTTTGAATGCACTTGTTTTTCCAGCCATTAAATTAATGTGCTGTCTTCACTGAAGCACAAACAGACAAACATCGGATTTCATTGATTTGATGTGTTTGAATACTAATATCTCTTTGGATTTTTTAATTTATTTTTAATTATCATGTCCCATGCACTCACGTGCTTGTTTTTGTTTCTCTCTGCAGATATGTGAGAAGCTCATATCAAGGCAAAGTTAAAAGGTAAAAAACTGTATTATTTAGAGATATTTAAGATATATATTGTGCTAAATCTCCTACAGCTTCGACCTTATTTTGTTTATTCTCAGGGAGGTAAAGTAAGTCAGATCTGTTCTATCTCATAATCATATGAGTTCATCTTCACAAAACCGGTCACAGAAGACTTCTCCGTGGTCTGTTCTTAGCTATAAATCAATGCCAGGGGAGGCATACTTGTGTTATATACTACAAGTCAGTTTATTTATTACAATTAGTAAATATTCTACAACTACTGTATAAGTATTAAATAAAGTATAAATCTGAGTAAGTTCTCTGCTCAAGGCAATATCAGCGATGGTTCTGGAGCCGGAGAGCAGCATCTGATTTCATCATCACTTCAGTCTTTTATAGACAGCAGGTGGCACATATGAAGCTTTACATTATTTATAAAACTTTATTTTAAGTTCTGGTGAGTGCGGCGGGGGCCGAGAGCTGTGGGAACGGAGCAAGGCCGGTGGAGAAACTGAAAATAGACAACTGCCGCACCCAAACAGAAACAAAACAACATAAACCCAGGCCTGGTCCTCTCTCGTGCTTTACTGTCTTCACTCCTGCTTTTATCCTCCCCGAGCTCCTCCGTGGGACTCGAGACCGGTGAGTGGAGCATCATCACTTACTCCACCGGCCTCTCTCCGTTCCCACGGCTCTTGGCCCCGCCCCCTCATCACATAAATATTATTGTAAATGTTTACATGAATATTAGCTCATTCTTCTTGTACAGCTAAAACAGTAGCCTACTTTCATTTTTGTAGCTAATTATTATTAAATTGTTATTTTTCTAATGTTCTGTAGCAAACCACAGCAAAAAAATTACTATTTGTATTAATTCCGAATAATGTACATTAATGTAATAAGTTTGTTTTCCCATATGGATGCTTTTCACACACAGCTTTTAGGTTTTTTTTAAAAAAAATAAATAAATAAAAGGCATAATTAATGCACACATTTGTAGTAATTTCCCAGTGTTTATTGATACGACAAACTGTTTAAAGACAAACATAAGTGCTCAGAAAAATCAACCTCTGTCAGCCAGGTACTTCTCCAGATTGTGCCACAATGAAGAAAAGAAAAGAAAAGAAAAGAAAAGAAAAGAAAAGAAAAGAAAAGAAAAAACAGAAAAGAAAAGAAAAGAAAAGAAAACAAAAAAACAGAAAAGAAAATGTATCTTGCAGTCTGGCAAAGGTAGTCAGTTTTATTAATAAATGACTGATTGATAAAGTAATATGTAACTGAAACACCTTTAAAACAGCATTGGATAACATAAAAAAAAATAAAAAATAAAAAATTGTGGAAAAGACTGCAAATAATATTTTTACAGAAGTGTTTTCCTCTTCACAGTTTCTCATCTGAACTATACATGAACTATAACTGTTTGTCACAACTGAACTTGCTCAGAAGAGACGTGTAAAGACTTCTTTGAAAAACTTCTGTTTTGTATTATTAAAAGCATTGACTATACAAGGGTAGATTTTTGATATTTCTACTATGATATTTACTAAATATCTTCTGCATTTCTGCAGTAGTGTACTTGACTTTCTCTAGACTCGACTCACTGAGACACATTTGGAGCAATCTGTGTCAATGTGCTAATATATGACAATATAATATCTCTTGTACATCTAGCCTCTAGTCTAAGAATATGGCTGTTCATATCCAGATATTTACTGAATAGACAAGTATATAAACATATAAAGATGCAGGTATAGTTAATCAGGGACTAGAGGATGATTTTATTTGATCAATATTGTGTGTGTTATCTCTGTGACAGACTGGTCTCCTCTTCAGGGTCATTTTCAATCTTTTGGCCTGTGGTTGCTGGGATAAGCTCCAGCTCCTGGATATTTCATACACACAAATTATAATAAATGAGAAGATTACAGCGGTGATTTAAGTTGTCATGTAGGTTTTCTTCTTCTTACCAGGATGGACACGGAAACTAATGCACCAACACCTCTTTACCTCCCTGTGAATTAGGTAAGAAAAAAGAGCCAATTACAAAACAAATTACCATTACATTTCCATCTTTATACCTCATTTAACATAACTCAACAAAAAAATCATCATTTAGGATTCGTATCATCTTAACCAAAACTGAGCCACAGATGCCACCCGAGACTGAGGAGCCAATGTTAACTATGTTCATAAAGCATTTAAAAAGAAGCTCTTTTCAGTCTGCAGCAGTCGATGCTCATGTGCAGTCATACACACGTATCTCAGAATAAACTACAGCAACCGCAGCTTCTGAAAGATGTTGAGATGAAGAGTGACTTCTCCAATCAACCATTCACTCTTTTATTTAGAAGGAGGGACTAATTAGCCACGTTGTGCGTTACTCTTTCTCACATTAATGAGTAACAGGAGTGTAACATTTTCCTTTATCTACAGTCTTTCGTCCTTTTGTCCTTCGATCTGCTCTTTATCCTCCAATCTTCTCTTCATCCTCACTTCTTCATTGTTCTCTGATAAAATGTCCTCTTCTTCTTCTACAAGCTCTTTTAAGTCTGGACTCTGTGTTCTATCAGCGTCTGTGTGCTCTTGTTCTTCTTCTGTTCTTCTGAATCTCTGTTCCTCAACAGGCCTCTCTGCTTCTTCTTCAAACCTTCAAAATGCCATTAAAGTCATATTAAAATACATAAAAACAACAACTTTAAAATAAAGTGCAGTTCAACAGAAACTTGTATAGCTACAGAACTTACTGTACATATTAAAATATTAGACAAACATTTAAGTATCAGTGGTTGCAAATATGATTTACCTTGTAAAATGTGCTCAATATATATATAAAACCACTCAAAAACGACATACTTATTAAAGATTGATTTATTTTCATTATCATCAAAAGTATTTTAGGCATGGTCAAGATAAACACTGTAAAAAGTGTGTGATGATTGTTCAGGGCTGTTCAAATGCAATCCACACATCTGTGATCTACACGTAATGCCTGGCATGGACATACAGTACACTCTCAGAAATAAAGGTACAGTGAGGGTACAATTAAGTACTTTAAGGTACAAATTTCACAAATGTGCCAGCAAAGGAACAAACATGTATCCAGCTGAGTACCAAAAAGTACCTTTCCAAAGAAAAGGGGTACACAATGAAATATGCATGGTGAAAGGTACATTGTCATATAAAGTAATAGTTAAGGTACAACATTCACAAATGTACCATTAAAGGTCCTATCGTGTTCCCATGGGGTACTTAGAAGTACCTTTTGGGTACACATCCTGTAGGGTACAAAAAAGTACCTTATTCAAGTCAAAGGGTACACTTCCTGTGGGGTACTAAGAAGTACTTTTCAAGTTACAGGGTGCACAATCCTCTGGGGTAGCAGCTACTAATGCGTGCCTTTTTTAAGACTGATAGAGCCTTTGTCATAATTTGTAAATGTGGTATGCTGAATAATCCTCTGTGATAAGTTGCATAATTATTATCACTATCAGTTTTCGTAAGTATTTTCATTTGTTTCTGCTAAGGAATTATTTACAGATTTATACTCGATTTTTATAATTATTATCATTATTGTTTTCATTTAAATAATTGTTGCATATATTTTTGGTTCTATAATAAGCACTATTGGTTCAAATTAATTCAATATATATTATAGTTAAGATGGATGTGTGTGCTTGTTTGTGCGGGCGTGGGCGCGGCATTGCGCGCATTTAGAGAAGGAGTTTTCGTGATACGTTTCATTCAAGATAAAGCAACGCCGATGATCGCATCGCTTAAACTTGTTAATTAATATCATCCTTTACAGGTAACGAATGTATAAAATCAATGGCATGAATGGAATTTGAGTGTTTACATGAACAGCATGTGAACAAACGAATCGTCAACGGCGAAATAAAAGCCTCTAATGTACGAGACCGGTCTGAGAGACCTCCAGCTCACAGTGGGGTTCTCTGAGCAGGACTGGCCGAGCGACGAGCTATCGGCCGGGGCAGGCGCCTTCTTCTTCTTCTTTCTGTTTATTGGCGGTTGGCAGACTAGCTTATTAGTGCATTACCGCCACCATCTGAACTGGAGTGTGGAGCATCGATGCATGTATATGTATTATATATGTATGTATATCATACTAAATACTACCACTAATAGTCAAAATAAATAAATAAATAAATAAACAAATAACTAATTAACCATCATTATATTCTTATATAATTTCCTGTATCTTTAAGATATTTCAACAAAGCAAATGTAATATTCTTATTCCTTTTTAGCTTACTTAATATATCTACTAGCATCATGCTTCCACCTTCTTCTATTACTTTAGCTTCTAGCATTTGTCGTTCGTTGTTATATGCTCTACAATGCAACAGTACATGCTCTACAGTTTCACAAATCCCACAATGCATACATAATCCATTCGGATGTTTCTTAATTCTATTTAAATTTCCATTCAATGAAGTATGTCCTATTTTAATTCTTATTATTACTGATTCTTCTCGTCTTCTTAATCCCATGTCATTGTTACGTATTCCTACTTCCCTTTGAATTCTATATAGGTGTCGTCCAGTCTTCTCTTTCTCCCAAAGTTTCTGCCATTCATTTATAAGAGCTTTCCTAATTATTGTTTTTTTTTGCTTCTGCCTTACTAATTTTTATGTCAATTCCTATCTGATTCAAGTTCAAAGAATTCTTAGCCTGCTTATCTGCCTTCTCATTTCCTTCAACTCCAACATGTGCTGGAACCCAAATAAATGAAATAAAAATGCCCTGATTTTCCATTCTATATATATACTGCAGTATTTCAAGTATAACATCTTGTCTGCAGTTAGACTGGCCTGATTGGATGCTCTTTAACGCAGCCAATGAATCTGAACATATTACCGTTTTTTAATTCTATTCTCCTCTACCCACTGGAGAGCCATAACAATAGCTACCAACTCTGCTGTAAATACAGATAAAAAATCTGGGGTTCTTTTCTTAGTAACTATTTCATAATGTGGAATAAACTACTGCTATTCCCGTTTTCATAGTTTCTGGATCTTTTGAACCATCAGTAAATATCTGTATCCTATCATAATACTTCTGATCCACATATTTATTAACTCTTATTTTTATTGGATCACAATCCTGTTTCTTCACTTCATCTGTTAAATAAAGATCCACTATAGGCATTACAAACATCCATGGTGGAACTGCTGACATGTGTACTGTATTACTGAATTTTATATTTTTTACCTCTATTGATTCTGCTATTTCCTCCATTTCTTGACCAATATTCTTAATATTACTTTTTCCATTTTCCCCAACTTTTTAACAATATTGCTTTAGTAGGGTGTTCATTGTTGTGCCCCATCAAAAGATGCCCAATATACCATTTTCAGTGTTGTTTACGTCTTATTTACAACGGCATTTCTCCCCATTTCAACTTGCATGGAAGCTCTAGGGGAAGTTTTAAATGCCCCACAGCATATTCTCAAAGCCTGCGTCTGTACAGCATCTACTTTTTTTAGTAGAGACTTACTCGCCGACCCATAAATCATACTTCCATAATCTATTGCTGATCGGATGATAGCCATATATATATTCCTAAGAGAACTTCTACTTGCACCCCAATCACTACCTGCTAAAACATCGCATAACATTCAGTGCCTTTTTTGCACTTGGTCAGCAGTTTCTCTACATGTGTATTAAAAGTCAATCTTGAGTCCAACCACACTCCAAGAAATTTTACCACTGACACCTGTTCCAGAAGCTGTCCATATAATGATAAATTAATATTAATATTTCTCTTTTTTGTAAAACAAATGATTTTTGTGTTTTGGCTACTGATATTCGAAAACCCCATTTCAGTGCCCACTCTTCAACTTTATTTATTGCATCCTGAACTTTCTTAACTGTATATGATACATTTCGGCCTCTTTTCCAAAGTGCCCCATCATCCGCATATAAAGATCTACCCACATCCTGCTGTAAACCACTGAATATATCATTTATCATTATATTGAATAGAAGAGGGCTACACACACTCCCCTTGAGGTGTTCCATTTTCAACTGCATAAACAGTAGAACAAGATGTTCCCAACTCTAACCTGAATTTTCCTCTCAAAACAAAAAATCCAACACCCAGTTATAAAATTCTTTCCTCTAATTCCCATATTCTTGAGTTTTATAAGTAGCCCTTCTTTCCATAACATGTCATAAGCTTTTTTCCACATCAATAAAAACTGCAATCACAATGCCTTTTTGCACTTGGTCAGCAGTTTCTTTATGTTTGTATTCTTTATATTTGTTTTATTGTTGTTCTACCTTTCTGAAAGCCACTTTGATGAGGAGTAAAAAAGACCTCTGTTTTCTATTTCATATGTAAGCCTACTTGTAATCATTCTCTCCATAATTTTGCACATGTTCGATGTTAGTGCTATCGGCCTGTAATTTGTTGCTTCTGACCTATCTTTGCCAGGCTTTCCTACAGGGATAACTATTGAATGTTTCCATGCTGAAGGAAGTTTGCCCTCTGCCCATATTTTGTTGTATAACTTCAGTAATTTAAAAAGTGCTACATCTGATAATTTTCCTATCATACTATAACATATCTCGTCCTGCCCCGGAGAAGTTTCTTTTACTTTAGCAATTGCTCTTTTTAATTCATAAAGTGTAAAATCTGCATCTAGTGGGTTTCCACTTGCTTCACACTTATTCAAAATATCAGGATTTTCTCTTCTAACTCTTTCTCTACACTCCTTAGCCTCTTCAGTCAAATTACTACTACAATTTACTTTTGCAAATACTTTAGCTAGCATCTCTGCCTTCTCTTTATTTGAAACTGCAATTTCAGGGGCAGGCGCCTGCTGGCTGTCGCCTCACTTCATGGAGCTTCTCAACTCCGAAAACTTTGAAGCAAATTGTCAATTCGGCATCAGTTTTCACAAGACTGCCTATATTCGAAATCTAAACAGTTCTTTTCTCGCCTAAAACGTAATCATAAGTGAATTTAGTGATGAATAAGATGGCGAAAATTGTTAAAACTGTCCTGTTGTTGGTCTGTCTGATATTATGACTGGCTGTGTTTTCGCGCCGTTATTCGTGTTCTAGGTCAGTGGTCACGCCTCTTTCTTTCACTCGGCGCGGCGGTCGCTGGAGCCTGCAGGACGCTTGACAGCTCAACAGTGGCCCTGCCAACTTTATCCTCAGATGAGCTGATCCAAACAAGACAGAAGGTGGTTTAACTATGACAGAAGTTCAAGCACAGAAATTCAGAGGTGAGTAATACTGTCGTTAGCTAACGTAAAGTTACATTTAAGTGACACTTGCCGCCCGCTGATTAAAGTTGGCTGCACCTTATCTACAGTTAGATCGAAATAACATTATATCGGGACTTATTTGTAAGTTACCACTAATGTTCACTGGTGTCAAAAGTATTCACATTCATTACTCAAGTAGAAGTATAGATACTAGGGTTTAAAAAGACTTTTGTAGAAGTTGAAGTATCAACTCAAGCTTTTAACTCAAGTAAAAGTGTAAAGTACTGGTTTCAAAACTACTTAAAGTATAAAAGTAAAAGTAATGTAAGGAAAAAAAAAATGCCATGAACAAAAGCTTAGGCCACGCCACAGGGGCCTATTGTGCACTACCCCACCTCCTCAAAAAAACATTTTTCCTAAAGGCTATAGGCCATAATGACTATAATGTTATATTAAAATATTCATGTTGAAAAATTTTGGGATGCACTAGATTACCTGTTTCAGCCGCATATATCTGCCCATTGAAAATTGAACGCACTTTAGTACAATGCAAATACATTAAAGAACTAGAGATATGATGACTAGTTGCCTATAAGTATTGTAATGGTACAAAAAGGCAAACTTCAGAGGCATGTCATCAATAACCTTTAATGGAATGTATTTAATGTACATCCAAGCTTAGCTGCAGGAATCTGCGAGGGCAATGAACAAGAAAATTGGTGTACCCAGGGCAGGCTTAGTAACAATTACCCTTGTATGGTTGTCTATTTACAATAAATATTGGGGAAGTCGTGGCCTAATGGTTAGAGAGTCGGACTCCCAATCGAAGGTCTCGGGCCGGCAGGAATTGTGGGTGGGGGGAGTGAATGTTTTTGTTTATGTAAAGGTTAATTAAAATTTATTTGTTTTTTTTGTGTTTTTCACTGAACCCTCAACTGCTCCCCGGGCGCCGCAGCATAAAATGGCTGCCCACTGCTCCGGGTGTGTGTTCACAGTGTGTGTGTGTGTTCACAGTGTGTGTGTGCACTTCGGATGGGTTAAATGCAGAGCACGAATTCTGAGTATGGGTCACCATACTTGGCTGAATGTCACGTCACGTCACGTCATAAACATTAGTGCTGTCAAAATGAATGATTAATCCAAGTGATTAATCAAAAAATAAAAATGAAAAATAACTCATAATCCTAATACCTTCTTGATCGATAGCTTCCTGTATTCGCTACATGGTTAGAGAGTTGGACTTGTAACCTGAAGGTTGCAGGTTCGAGTCTCGGTGCTGGCAGGAGTTGTAGGTGGAATGGAGTGAATGAACAGTGCTCTCTTCCACCCTCAATACCCACGGCTGAAGTGCCCTTGAGCAAGGCATTGAACCCCCAGTTGCTCCCCGGGCGCTGGATATAGCTGCCCACTGCTCCGGGTGTGTGTTCACGGTGTGTTCACTTCTCACTGTTGTGTGTGTGCACTTGGATGGGTTTAAATGCAGAGCACCAATTCCGAGTATGGGTTACCATACTTGGCAAATGTCACGACTTTCACATTGTCAAACGCGTTGTCAATCGCAAACGCTAATTTATTCAAACGTCTAGTTACCGGACTACCTACAGTAGCATAGTTTGAGGAGGATGAAGAGAAAGCACCCATTTGATAAATGAGCCAGTAGTTGAGAAATAATAACTTTTAAGTAGGGTCCGGTGCCACTTCGATACTTTTAAAATGGTACCGTGCCTGAAACGATACTTAAAAAAGAGCCACAAAAAAAAACTGGATTAACAATAAAGAACATTACAAATATTTAAAATAAATCCATAGCTTTCACCTTGGATGCTCTCATTTGCCAAGTTGTGCTTCCCTTAATCTAAGGCTAATAAATGTATTTCACAATCTGGGTCATTATTTAATACAAAAGCACACATAATGTTTCTACTGTATCTCTGTCAATCACTCTGATATTTAGTTAAAATGAGTGGTGTCTGTCACTGTCTTTAAGCAGTTTCTGTGAATGACTGTATGGTCATTCTTTATAAAGTAGGCAACAATGTCGTTTGTAAAGTACAGTACTGTGCAAAAGTCTTAGGCACATTAGTATTTTCACCCCAAAAGGGGTTTTAAGCCATTTATTTATATCTTTTGCTGTAGTGTGTCAGTAGGAAATATCAGTTTGCCATTAATTTTAATAATAATCTAGTGTGATTTTGAATGCACCAAGCAGTCTGACAACGGCAAAATGAATGTTTGGAAATGTAAACTGATTTTCTACTGACACACTACAGCAAAATATATAAATAACTGTCCGAACACCATTCTTTTGGGGTGAAAACACTAACGTGCCTAAGACTTTTGCACAGTAGTGTATGTTTAAAGTACGTATGATTTAATTCAGTATATTTAAATAAGTACAATTGAAGTATGCGTTCGTTTATATGTGTTAAGGGCTAGATTGTCGCTGGAGGAAACAGCTGTGGTGTGATGAGCGGTGACAAGCGAAAACTTTACAGAAACCGACTGCTCCCTTGTGACCTTTTGTAAACTGTATTTATGACAAAGAACTGAACAGATACATATATTCTAACCAATCTATCGATAAACACACACACCTTGTGTCAGATCCTCTGTCTCTTTTAAGTGCGCTCGCGCTGCTCCACCGCCCGTCTGTGGATTGAAGAGCGCGCTGAAAGACGGAGAGTAGACCGGTCTGCCGCCTTTTTCATATGAAAGTTAAAGGGGACTGACTCTGAGGCGATCGCGAATTTGAGTATACAGTTTTATGGAGCTAAATGCTATAGCCCCTATAAAAAAGCCTAGCGACGACGCCCATGCTTCTTGTGTAGGCCTACATTTTCGGAGAACCAGGACAAACATTTCAATCGATCGCTCAGGCATTTTAAGAGGCAACCGAAATCTGCGTCCTTATTCGGTTCGGTGCATACCGGTTCCATACCCCAACACTACTTTTAAGAAATATAATTTTTTGATATACGAACCCAACACTGGCTATGCCCTTACTGGAGTGTGATGTGATCTGTGTCATGTGCAGGTGCGATGGATCGTGTACAAACCAATAGGGTGTCGGAATGGTATATGTTTATACTTCTCATCCAACCACAATCAAATTCCCTTCATCCGGATGGCGCGTTTTTTTTTTTGTTTTTTTTTTGGAATGATGACAAGCCGGAATGAAAACAAGCCGAAATGAAATAGCAGTAACGAACCTATTTTTAAAATGTAAGGAGTAGAAAGTACAGATAATTGCGTGAAAATGTAAGGAGTAGAAGTAAAAAGTCGGCTGAAAAATAATTACTCAAGTAAAGTATAGATAACCAAAATTTCTACTTAAGTAATGTAACGAAGTATTTGTACTTCGTTACTTGACACCTCTGCTAATGTTCGTTACATGTAGCTAGTTGTAAAGATTGTAAAGAAAAAAAGCATAACGTTAGCTGACCTTAGCTAGCTTAGAGTTGGCTATAGCTATCGTTAGCTAGCTCGAGTTCCTCATACAGCCAACGTACTCAACTGAAAAATTGAGTTAAAGTTAAGTTGATGCCCAAATAGTGCTGCAGCTATGTAGATAATCAATTATATAAGTGTTTAGTGTACGGGTATTGTATATTTATAAGTTGAAGATGTTGGATGATGTTCGATTCCATTTGTGCACGTGGAACACAGTTTAGCGTTAGAAGATGGCGGCTATGTTGTGTACGTTAGAATAGACTAGTTGCACGTGGCCGCCATTTTGGATTTCGGATCAGCGAGTGTGCGGTTAGACACTTCCGGTTTCGCATTAGCCCGGTGCAGGGAGCCGGAGAAAGCCGAAATGTATATTTTATAGTTGTTTATAGAATCAATTATCACTTAAAATACTACTAAGATGTATATTACTATCACACGAGCGAATGGCAATTAAATGCACGGATGTATAGTCAGATTAATGAATGAAATACAACTGTTCACGAACAGAAGATTGTATTTGACTCATGCTGCATACACATACGCAATGACAATTATGCCTACTGTAAATATAGAGTTACAACTACGATTAGAGTTGTTTGCATAAAATGCACTGTGAACATTCACATGTTTGCCCCATGTCTACTTTGCTGTATTCTTCAGGTTGAACACAACACACCATACCCAATTGTCCAGGTGACCCAAGAAGACTGGAAGTCCACATTTGAGGGACGAAGCTCTTGTTCCCTGAAGGTAGACAGGGTCGAGGTGTGTGAAGGCATGAAGGTAGAGGAAGCCATGATCTCCTCGTTTTATTCATATTTTGTTTTCAATCTTGAATACCAACCCAAAAACAAGAACACTCTGACCTTCCTCCAGCGATGTATTGTGAAAATGCCATCCAAGATATCCATGTCTTTCTTTCTTCAGTGGGAGAGAAATTATGTTTTTTGAGGAAAACATTTCTGGATTTTTCTTCTAACAATGTACTTCATTGGTTACCATCGTTTTTAAGTCCAAATCAATGCAGTTTCAAAAGTCTTTGAAGTGTTTAAACGGGCTGTATGCGATCACAGCTGAAGAAGAGGTTGTTATCTAGCGAAACGATGGGTCACTTAAAAAAAAAAATTATAATTTATACTTTTTACCTTCAATAGTTCGGATTGAGCTGATCAACAAAAGAACAGGGAACTATGTCATCACGTTGAAAGGTCATGCTGGCAATACTATTTGAACTACTATTCATATTCATCAGAATGTTATTCATATAGTATTCAGTGAATATGAATAGTGTGTGTGTGTATATATATATATATATATATATAATGGCAAACAATACTATTTGAACTATTCTCCTGCGTACGGTCGCATTGTAAACAGTGGGGCGGTACTTCTGCCGGCGCCAGCGTGACCTTTCAACGTGATGACGTAGTTCCCTGTCCGTTTGTTGATTGACATTTGCAGAAAACTCTGCTAATTTTTTGGTGCTGGGTTGGGTCTCTGTAGAGGTGGAAGACAGCGGAGACCAGGACAAATTTCCTCTTTTACCTACTTTTGCTTTCTCTTTTTTGCACACATAACCTCTGCACTGATCACTTATGACAAAGGAACACTTTTGGACATTGGATACCGCTTCACTAACCTGTTTCAGGACACTTTACCCTCCAACCCATCGTGGCCATCTGAGATTCTCCGGAACACCGAGAAGAACAATGGCCACCTGAATAACCACCCGAGGCGACGGATCAAGAAACACCGCGGGAAACGTGCTGGGGTCCGCAACAGACTGAGAAAAAGAGCTCACAGTCCTCCTCTACCGAGCATTCTGCTCGCCAATGTCCAGTCTCTGGAGAATAAGATGGACGATCTTAGAGCCAGGATAAGTTTCCAACGGGACATTAGGGACTGTAACATCCTTTGTTTGTCTGAAACATGGCTCACGCCCTCGGTCCCGGACGCTGCTGTAACGCCGTCTGAAAACTTCTCTGTTTTACGGATGGACAGGACAGCCGAGGCCGGTAAATCCAAAGGTGGAGGAGTGTGTTTCATGATTAACAAGAAATGGTGTGACCCCAGGAATATCTCCACTCTGTCGCGCTCCTGCTTCGCCTCATCTGGAACATTTATCTATTATTTGCCGCCCATTCTATCTTCCCCGGGAGTTTTCAATCGATCATCGTTACTGCTGTCTACATCCCACCACAAGCTGACACCGGTTTGGCTTTGTCCGAGCTTCACGATGCGCTCAGCGGCAACATCAACAAACATCCTGACGCTGCTGTTATCATCGCTGGGGACTTCAACAAAGCCAACCTCAGGCAGGTTATGCCTAATTTTTATCAACATGTATCCTGTCCAACCAGAGGACCGAATACACTGGATCATTGCTACACTCAGTTTTAAGCATGCCTACAAAGCTCGCTCACTACCGGCTTTCGGCAAATCGGACCATGCCGCCATTTTCCTCACACCGAATATAAACAAAGGCTCGTTCAAGAACCCCCGGTGCAGAGGGTGGTGACCGCGCTGGTCCGCCCACTCAGAAGCCATGCTACAGGCGGCTCTTGATGACGTAGACTGGGACATGTTTCGGGCAAGTTCATCTGACGTCAGCGAGTTCACGGATGTAGCATTAAGCTTTGTAAACACGCTAGCCGAACAAGCTACAGATACAATATCTATAAGGACCTTCTCTAATCAGAAACCTTGGGTGGACAGTACAATCCGTGCAGCAGTAAACAAACGCACTGCTGCTTACAACGCCGGTCTTTTGTCGGGAAACATGAGTGAGTACAGAGCATCGTGCTATGCTCTCCGACGCGCAGTGGGAGCCGCCAAACTCCGATACAGGGAACGAATAGAGTCACATTTTCCAGCTCAATGACTCCCGACCCTTGTGGCAAGGACTAAGAACCATCTGTGCCTTTGGAAATAAATCCTCTGCAGAGGTGAGAGCAGATCCGTCGCTGGCTGACGAGCTGAACACTTTCTACGGCCGCTTTGAAAGCAATCTGAGCAGCGCGAGTCTGCCGATCAGCTCGTCAGGAAACAGCAGTCAGAGCAGCGATAATCATGTGATCACCGTGTCTGAGGACGAGGTTCGGAGGGCTCTAAAGCGAGTGAATGTCAGGAAAGCAGCCGGACCTGATGGGATTTCTGGCCGTATTCTGCGGTCCTGTGCTGATCAGCTCGCTGGTTTGTTTATATCCATTTTTAATGAGTCTCTTGCTACATCGGTGGTTCCCACCTCCTTCATGAATCTGTCATCATCCCTGTGCCTAAGAACAATAACCCCTCTTGCCTGAATGACTATCGTCCAGTTGCCCTCACATCAATAGTCATGAAGGTCTTTGAGGGACTGGTTAAAAACTTCATCTGCTCCTCCATCCCGGATACTTTGGACCCTCTTCAGTTTGTTTATCGCCCCAACAGATCCACTGATGATGCCATCTCTCACATCCTGCACTCTTCTCTCACACACATTGACAGCAATAACAGGAACTATGTAAGGCTGCTATTTATCGACTATAGCTCAGCTTTCAATACTATAGTCCCCATCACGCTAGCTTCTAAACTCATGGACCTCGGCCTGAATTCTTCACTATGCAACTGGATTCTTGATTTCCTCACCGGCAGACCTCAAGTGGTGAAAGTAGGCCAGTTCACCTCTAACTCCATCACCCTGAACGTAGGAGCTCCACAGGGCTGTGTCCTGAGTCCCCTGCTCTACTCTCTCTACACACATGACTGCGTGTCTTCCCACAGCTCCACATCTATTATTAAATTTGCTGATGATACTGTGGTTCTGGGGCCTCATTTCCAACAATAATGAGACCGCATACTTGGATGAGGTAGAGAAATTAACATCATGGTGCCAGGACAATTGTCTCTCTCTGAATGTGAGCAAAACCAAAGAGCTGATTGTTGACTTCAGGAAGAGACAGCAGCAGCCCTATACTCCTCTTATGATCAGCGGGACCCCTGTGGAGAGGGGTGAGCAGCTTCAAGTACCTCGGTGTAAACATCTCAGAGGACCTGACTTGGACTACACACATTCAAACTCAGGTTAATAAAGCCAGGCAAAGACTGTACCATCTGAGACAGCTGATAAAATTCAGGGTTTCACCTGCAATCCTGAAAACTTTCTATTCAGGGGCCATAGAAAGCGTATTGACGACCAAATGTATATCAGTGTGGTATGGGAACAGCTCCAGTCATGACTGCAAAGCCCTGCAGAGAGTTGTGCGCCTTAGCTGAGCGCATCTCAGGGTCTGCTCTCCCCTCTCTGCAGGACATCTACCTCAAACGCTGCAAAAGCAGAGCTGTTAAAATAATCAAGGACTCCATTCACCCCAGTAACCATCTTTTCACTTTGCTGCCATCTGGTAAGCGCTTCCGTAGTCTGATGTCAAAAACTGAGAGACTTAGGAGGAGTTTCTTCCCCCAGGCTATCAGGCTCCTAAACTCAAAACCAGCCTCTTAACATCTTCATGTCTCCACTTAATATTCACTTTATCAGTAAGATATTCACTACCTCACATTGACATACTGAAAGTGTCAACCTGTTTGCACATTTGCCTCTTGTACATTCCTGTGTATCTTAATATTTAAGACTACAGTTTACTTTCATGCACATTATTTTCCACTATATATTTAATTCTACAGTATACATCTCTTTTATATATTTTTATATTTTATTCTTATATTTTTATTGTTTACTTTTATTTCATTGTTTCATAGCTATATTTATGTATATTTCATCTGTGTTGTATTCTTTAATAATTGCACTGTCAATGGAGCGGACCTGACTCACATTTCACTGCTGGTTATATATGCTCTATATAATTGTGTATGTGACAAATAAAAAATCTTGAATCTTGAATCTTGAATCTTGAAATGAAAGACAGAAGAGAGATAGAGGGAGTCATATTAAAACCAGAAAAAGACTGTAGATAAAGGAAAATGTTACACTCCTGTTACTCATTAATGTGAGAAAGAGTGACGCACAACGTGGCTAATTAGTCCCTCCTTCTAAATAAAAGAGTGAATGGTTGATTGGAAAAGTCACTCTTCATCTCAACATCTTTCAGAAGCTGCGGTTGCTGTAGTTTATTCTGAGATACGCGTGTATGACTGCACATGAGCATCGACTGCTGCAGACTGAAAAGAGCTTCTTTTTAAATGCTTTATGAACATAGTTAACATTGGCTCCTCAGTCTCGGGTGGCATCTGTGGGTCAGTTTTGGTGAAGATGATAAGAATCCTAAATGATGAATTCAGATTTCAGATTGCATGCTTTGATGACAAAAACCCTGCTTCAGTGTTGTTTCTGCAGCTGTGGCTCATGGCAGGTTGTGTTGTGTGTGGAGAAAGCTCTGTTGAGGTTAGTGCTAGGGTTAGGGGTTAGTTTGTGTTGTAGCATTCATCTTTGGTGACCTGCAGCTGACCCCGTCTCTGTTTTTGTGCTGCTGCTGGTGTTGTTGTAACACAGTGATGTCACATGAGGATGCTGGGACGGTGCCTTTCAATGCTGCGCTGTTAACAGTTTTTACTGAGTTACGTTAAATGCTTTAAAAATGTAATAAGTGATGTAATGAGGTATAAAGATGGAAATGTAATGATGATTTGTTTTGTAATTGGCTCTTTTTTCTTACCTAATTCACAGCCTGAAGATCATGTTCACATTACTCTCACTCAGTGTTAATTAATTACTGCTACATGATGACAGTTTTCTGTATGTCCATTTACATCTTTTTACCTTAAAAACAAACAAACAAAAAAAAACCCACCAAATTTGTGTGTATGAAATATCCAGGAGCTGGAGCTTATCCCAGCAACCACAGGCCAAAAGACTGAAAATGACCCTGAAGAGGTGACCAGTCTGTCACAGAGATGACACACACAATATTGATCAAATAAAATCATCCTCTAGTCCCTGATTAACTATACCTGCATGTTTATATATGTTTATATACTTGTCTATTCAGTAAATATCTGGATATGAACAGCCGTATTCTCAGACTAGAGGCTAGATGTACAAGTGATATTATATTGTCATATATTAGCACATTGACACAGATTGCTCCAAATGTGTCTCAGTGAGTCGAGTCTAGAGAAAGTCAAGTACACTACTGCAGAAATGCAGAAGATATTTAGTAAATCTCATAGTAGAAATATCCAAAATGTACCCTTGTATAGTCAAACAATGCTTTTAATAATACAAAACAGAAGTTTTTCAAAGAAGTCTTTACACGTCTCTTCTGAGCAAGTTCAGTTGTGACAAACAGTTATAGTTCATGTATAGTTCAGATGAGAAACTGTGAGAGGAAAACACTTCTGTAAAAATATTATTTGCAGTCTTTTCCACAATTTTTTATTTTATTATTATTTTTTTTTATGTTATCCAATGCTGTTTCAAAGGTGTTTCGGGTACATATTACTTTATCAATCAGTAATTTTTTAATGTAATTGATTACCTTTGCCAGACTGCCAGATACATTTTCTTTTCTGTTTTTTTTCTTTTCTTTTCTGTTTTTTTTTTGTTTTCTTTTCTTTTCTGTTTTCTTTTCTGTTTTCTTTTCTTTTCTTTTCTTTTTTTCTTTTCTTTTCTTTTCTTTTCTTTTCTTTTCTTCATCGTGGCACAATCTGGAGAAGTACCTGGCTGACAGAGGCTGATTTTTCTGAGCACTTATGTTTGTCTTTAAACAGTTTGTTGTATCAATAAACACTGGGAAATTACAACAAATGTGTGCATTAATTACACCTTTTATTTATTTATTTTTTTTTTTAAAAACTAAAAGCTGTGTGTGAAAAGCATTCATATGGGAAAACAAACTTATTACATTAATGTACATTATTCGGTATTAATACAAATAGTATTTTTTATTTTTTTTTATTTATTTTTTTGCTGTGGTTTGCTTCAGAACATTAGAAAAATAACAATTTAATAATAATTAGCTACAAAACTGAAAGTAGGCTACTGTTTTTAGGCTGTACAAGAAGAATGAGCTAATATTCATGTAAACATTTACAAATAATATTTATGTGACGAGGGGGCGGGTCCAAGAGCCGTGGGAACGGAGAGAGGCCGGTGGAGTAAGTGATGATGCTCCACCCACCCAGCAAAAACTTGTTGAAAAGTTGTTGAAAAGACGTTTAAAAAAAGTTGTATTTTAGTTGTTAAAATTTGGTTGGTGAGTGGAAGGTGTTTTTGACGTCTTTTGGAAAAGACGTCTATAAAAAGACGTCGATATTACATCTAAAATGTGGTTGTAAAGTGAAATGTGAAAATGACGTCTATAAAAAAGACATCCAAATGACGTCTAAATGTGGTTGTAAAGTTAAAGTTGAAAAAGACGTCTTTTCAGGCCTAATTACAACCGTGAATTATTTTTCATATTCATAATTAGTCAAAATAAGACAATTCACAAGAGTATATTGACACATTTATTGACACATTAAACACATCTCTCATGTAAAAAAAAATTTAAATCATATAAAACACTTTCTTGATCACATCTTAAGCCTCATTTGATTAAACAGACCGTAAAAACAGTAATATTGTGAAATATAACTACAGAAATAATTGTTTTCTATGTGGATGCATTGTAAAATGTAATTTATCCATGTAAACTGAATTTTCAGCATCATTACTCCAGTCTTCAGTGTCACATGATCTTCAGAAATCATTCTAATATGCTGATTTGCTGCTCAAGAAACATTTCTGATTATTATCAATGTTTAAAACAATTGTGCTGCTTAATATTTTGTTGAAACCATTAAATTTATCAGTATTTTTTAATAGAGCTTGCAAAAGAGCAGTATTTATTTTAATTTTTTATCAATTTAAAAGTCTTTACTGTAACTTATCAAATGAATCCATCTTTCTGTATAAACATAATTTTTCGAGACAATAAATCTTTAAAATATTGAAAATGGAAACAATGACCAATTATAACCACATTAGAACAACCAAAAATGTAAATTCTGTCATTAATTACTTACCCTCATGTTGCTCCAAACCCATAAGACCCTTTTGTGCAGAACACAAATTTAGATTTTTTAACAGATGCCTTATGTACAAAAAACAACAACAGCAAAATATATATATATATATATATATATTTTTTTAACATATATATATAAATATATATATATATATATATATATATTCAGAAATGATGTATCCCCAACAGATTTTTCCACAAAAGTACCATGAGATTGCCAGCTCTCACGCCAACTCAACACTAATGCATCATGGTGCTCTCGTGAATGGTGTTATTTTTTATAAATAAAAAAAAATTTTTTTATCAGATTTCATTAAAAAGTTCTACATTTATGCCCCAAAGATGAACAAAAGTCTTACAGGCTTGGAACAACATGAAGGTGAGCGACAAATTTTTGGTTTAACTAACACATTAGGTCAATCGGTTTCCTCGGGGCACAATTAGTTATCTGTGTTGTTTTTGTTCTTCTGGTTCTTCTACACTGCCTGATCTGGATTAATGAGCCATGGCAGATGTTATATTCTAGCCTTTTTTCTCCAGCATCTAAAGTGAGAAAGAAAACAATAACTAAAATGTAAATGTAAAAAAAATAATACAAAAACAATGGTTGTCCAAAATGTACAAATTAAAGTGTACTCATTTATCATGAGGGATTATTAACTAATCAGTATGTCAGGGGTTGTCAACTCTGGCCCTTAAGGTGAGACTTAGGTCTGTGCAGAGCAAAAGTGGGCGTTTATGACTTTGTGGGTGATTTCAAACTGCTGGGTGTTTCTAAATCATGCAATCAAAATTATCCCCCTTACCTAGCCCCACCCCTAAACCTACTGTCATTATGACGTCAGCCAATCAGGTATCATGGTCTAAAAACACCCTGATCTGGTAACTCCCATTACTTTCCTGCAGAGACCTATACTTTTTTTAATGCTATTTACAGCACATTATGATAAATACTTTGTTACATGTATGTGCAAGATTTAAGTCATAAATAAATTAGAAATGTTTATTAGATTAGACATTACCTGTCTAGTGATATATGTTTATGCTGAAATAAAATCTATTACGTGTAGCTTTATAGTGAATTATCTCTTTAAAGCCCCTTTCACACTGCGATTCCGGAAAATACACGGGTAATGTGTCCCGGCAATTGTTCCCTGGTCGCTAGATTTTGCACTTTCACACTGCCAGTGATTACCCGGAATATGTGCGTGCGTTCACACCATAGACTGTAAAAAAATATGGACGTAGTGTCCGTGACGTCACCCATAGACTCCTCAATAGCGGTTTTGAAGCTCAAAGTGTGCAGAGAGGGCCGTCGCCGTCTTGGCAGCACGTCACCGCGCGACTCTCCCGGATAATCGAAAATGGGCAAAAAGGCGGGAGCTGGTTGCTGAAGCCACGCCCACCTAGCGCAACGGCATTGTCAGCAGCATAGACAGTAAAAGGTCAGCAGCGGCAATCCACCTGTCACTCAAGTGGCCACGCCCTTAATTATGCAGAACTTTAAGGCTTAATATAATTTAAACGGATGAGTTAAAAAAAAATCACCCCCCTCACAGTTTTCATAAAGGGTAAAATTAGTTATGTAGACCAAAATCATTTTTTGAACCAGGCTGTAAATGTTTTTTTTCTGCTGTAAAGTTGGGCATTTTAACATGGAGAGTCTATGGGACTGACTCCCTTTTGCAGCCGGCCTCAAGCGGCCAGTCGATGAATTACAGTTTTAGTCACTTCCTTATTGGCTTCACGAGAGAGAGCGCGAGGTTGCCGCTCGGTTCACACACAACCCAGGGGGGAAGGAAGTCGACCGGAAGTTGAAGTCGGCCGCGTGCCGCCATCTTGTAGCAGAACTTCACTTGCGTTAGCATCCCATTGACTCCCATTCATTTTGGCGTGACTTTGACAGCGAATAACTTTACATCTGAGGCGTTTTAAAGACTCCATTTGTCCATTATTTATTTCTAAAGATACACGACAATGTATATAAAAGGCTCCATTACCTTCTATGTTACATTATGGCCCCGTAGAAACAGTTTTTGTAAAAATAGGCTAACGATTGCGTCATAACCCACTCGACTCTCTGTCGCACAGTAGAGAAATTACCGTGCAGACAGGAGGAGGAGCTCGCAGGCAATCGGGGAGACGTCAAGAGATATGGCGTACTGGCGTTACATTTTAAAATACTATACAAAATAATTAATCAGAATACTTACTCCTGCTCACTCAGGCCCAAAGAACTCCCCGCTCAAGCTCGCCGTCTCTGCAAAGATTAACGATGGCAGTTTGCCCGCACAGCTACTAGAAGATTTACATCTGTCAGACAGGTTGCTGACGTCATCAAGTTTAGTTTGAGTCTGCGCGTCAGAAACGGAAGTTCTAAAAATCGCTAAAAATGGGCTTCACTTGTCTCAATTGAGTTCCAATGGGGTCGCTGTGTCCATTTCTTTTACTGTCTATGCACTGAGTTCATATGGGTTCAGTGTGTACATTTGTTTTAATGTTTTTGCGTGTAATGTGCGATTGGGATGTGCTTCGTTTACTTTGATTTAAGATGGTGAACGATCTCAGCTTCAGCGCGGAAAGTGAGGAACTAACTGATCTCTGCTTCATTACGGTTTGCACATATTTGTTTTGGCGCAAACATTGATCTGCCTTCAAAACACGCTAAAAGAGTCACGCGATAACGTGCGTCATCACTACGACACGGCATTAAACAAATTAAATTAAGTTAAATTCTAAATTAAGATGGGTATTTGGCAATAACGAAATTACGAAAAAGGCTCCGCAGGATTTGCTTCGCCACTAGCAGCTGAAATTTAATAAAAGAATAATGGCAACATTAGCCTATATACTCTGTCTACATTATGCATTTAAGACTCAATTAATATTTAGTTATAATTTGAAAAACCTTTACTCACCAAGATTAGGCTAGGCCTACATGTTTTTGTGGAGGAAATTGATCCACTGTAGATGGCTTCAGCGAGTTCCTGCGCTCACTGATGGTGCGTCCAGCAATATAACCCACTGGCTCATTATTCTCATTATAAACATGGTCATAACATTTCCACACCTCAGACTTTGCTTTAGTTGCTGGTGCAAACAAAACGTAATCGCCAGAGGCAAGCCTCCGTTTCACCTACTCAGCATACATTTTCGCGTCTTTCTCGCACTAATCGAAACGCATCACATGACCGCTCATTTACCTAGCAAACCGGAGCGCAAGCCCGAGCCCGTGTAAAATGATATAAATTAAGACCGAACCCGACCGAACCCGTCGGGTCCCATCGGGTCCCGTCGGGTTCGGGCAAAAATCTTCAGTCCACACCTGATCACACTCACCTGTTTGTGACTTTATAGTTAGTAAAACTGAAGACCTTGTGTTCAGGTGCACTGCACTAGGTTGGTGCAAAACTCTGCATGTAAGTGGACCTTAAGAGACAATGTTGAGATCTCCTGCAATATGTTCTGAACATGACCATTCAAAGAGGCAGGATTACTTCTAGATTGATGACTTACAACACTGGTGTCCAGTCCTGAGCTGGAGGACCAACGTTCTGCAGAGTTTCTGGTGATCTTTGATCAGCTGCTCAGGTCTGCTTAATTGGGGTTGGAGCTAAACTCTGAAAAAAGAGAAGACAACCAATATTATAATGTTAAAAAGTTAAACAACGTTAAAAAAAATTGATTCATAAATATGCACAACATCTGAAAATGCACAAAGATGAGACGAAAGCTGTGTTTAATGATAACTTTCAACACACTGAAAAATAAGAAGCAATATTAAGTTACAGATGCATTTTCTTTTATTCTTATGATTCTCCTTGAAATAAGTTACAATTACCTTGTGGTTTATCGATGATTTTTAGTCTCTGAAATAGAAAAGATCTATCAATGATGAACTATTATTTACCCCGTTTGTATCTGCGAGGCGTTCATTACACATTTTCCCTGTGTGTTAAGATCAGTAATTATGACTGTCGAATGTCTGACTTGACTTAATGTATTTTGTCTCACTGTACATACAGTATGTCTGTCAACAACAATAAACTAATTACTAAAGCTGCAAGATATAACGCAAAGGAAAATTATGATCGTATAACAAACTATCTTAATATACATATTTGTGGTATATAACGCATAGATAAAAGTATGATAAATAATTGCATCACGTCTTATCGCCGCCACCTTCTCTTATCTAAAGGAAATTACGTTAATGTATATTTACCTCTGATTGTTCAACACAGTAAAACTCCTTTCACCAATGAGAAACCTTTCGGCACGCGCAGTGCTCCAGGCTGCAGCTACCCCTGTCTCGGTTCCCTCGCTCTGCGCGCACTCAGAAAGTTTTCCAAACAAATCGGTCTCGTGCCGCTCTGCGTCCTCTCGTGCTGCCTGCATTCACTGGAGATTCGCGCTATTGTTTAATTTATAAAATCGTACATTCAGTAAGGGAACTGTCTCAGCTACAGTTGTTTTATTGAGAAAGTGGTTTATTAAGAAAGACACCACACTTTATTGTATTTGTTTTATTGAGAAAGTGGTGTATTAAGTAAAACAGCACACTTGTTGTTTTAAGCATTTCTTAAGAAATCGTTTATTACATGTATAATCAAGAGCATATAGAGATGACACATGTATTAGTGAGAGCTGAAGAGAAAAAGAAGCTGGGCATCACCTCAGCGGCTGTGTTTCAGATAAAGTGTAAAAAGACAGCAGAGCAAAGAATCCCGAAGAAGAAAAATGAGAAAATGCAAGGCCTTTTATAAAGCACTTCTCAGGGGATTTCCAGTATGATGTCAGAAGACACTGGATCCACCTGCTGTCTATAAAAGACTGAAGTGATGATGAAATCAGACGCTGCTTCCAGACCTGAAGAGCTCTCCGGCTCAAGAACCATCGCTGATATTGCCTTGAGCAAACAACTTACTCACATTTATACTTTATTTAATACTTGTACAGTAGTTGTAGAATATTTACTAACTGTAATAAATAAACTGACTTGTAGTATATAACACAAGTCTGCCTCCCCTGGCATTGATTTATAGCTAAGAACAGACCACGGAGAAGTCTTCTGTGACCGGTTTTGTGAATATGACTCAGATGATTATGAGATAGAACAGATCTGACTTACTTTACCTCCCTGAGAATAAATAAAATAAGGTCGAAGCTGTAGGACATTTAGCACAATATATATCTTAAACATCTCTAAATAATACAGTTTTTTACCTTTTAACTTTGCCTTGATATGAGTTACTCACATATCTGCAGAGAGAAACAAAACAAGCATGAGCATCCGGGGACTTTTGGCATACTCTTTTCAGCATACTATGATTTGGGACACACTTATTCTAATCTCACATACTATTTAGGATGGATAGTGTGAACATTGAGACGCAGGGCTTGTTTTCCCGCATTAAGACCACAGCTGACACACAATTTCTTTATGTCTGTGTGTAATTATACCAACTGTTACTACTGTTGACATATATAATAATGTGGTCTAAGTTTAAATGTTAAAAAAAGAAATGCATTTTAAGACATCTTGCCATACCAAGATTGCACGTTTCTGTAGAATGACCGTTAACCCCTGTTGTGCCGAAATCACAGTGTGTTTCTGCTTTGTTTGTTGTAATGAGAGCATTTGTGATTGTTAGCAACAGACAGACACAGAGCTAACTTAATATATAGAATTAAATAGAGTAACAATGTGTAGAAAATGTAAGAGAGATCATGGAAATGTTTTAAGTAACATGGAAATTTTACACATTGTAGATCTGCTTGATATCTTTTGACACATTTAAGTGCTGCACTTGACAATCATATTTAAACATCTGAATCATTATGAATGAGTTTAATACAAATATTATTAAACTGAAGAGCCAGACAGACTCCTCTGAGCTTCTTCCTCCTCTGTTCCAGCTTTACATTAAACACAATGGTCATCTGCTTTAATACTAAGCAACATTAATCATTCAATATCATGTTTCTAACACACATGCTGCATTATTTCATTGTAAAGTCTGAGTCTCTTCACCTGTATGGATCACATTTACACATTTATCACACATTTATTTCTCCTCATAGACACAGTAGTGAAGCTCTTCTGTGGATCTTCAGCTGATGTTTACTGCTCCTCTCAAGACCACTTCACATTATGATATACAGCATTTATCAGCTTTTGGTGACTGAACTCTTTCAGGTATTTCTTGTGATTGATCAGCGACTCTTGGTGATGGATCTCTGTCTAATCTGTAAGGTGGAACAGAAGAGAAGATAATCAGAGTTCAGTGGAACAAAGTACAAATTAGTTACTATATTTCAATAACTTTTTTTTTTTAAGTTACATTAAAATCATGTAATCAGATTAACCAAACCAAACGCAGGAGATTCCTGTTAATAGTAGACTGACGAGACATTGTTCAAAGTGTGTCTTGTTGTTAAAGTTGTTGTTAACTGACGAGAAGTGTTTAGCTGAATCTAAATTGTGTCTAATTCTTCACTTCTGTGTCAAGAAAGCATATAATAAGTGTGATAATGCACATGCAGCCGGATGTTATCACAGAATAAGTCTCTTCAGGAGGACACAAGTCCTGATCACCCTGTCGGGTTTTTTTCTGTGATAACAAGCGGCTGGAGGTACATTATCTCTTACAGAAAGTAAGTGTAAAGTAATGTGACGTGTTGCTTGTCAAAGTAAAAACACACACAAGAGACAGAGACATTGATCATGTGATGCTGGACGACTGTGAGCTGAAGCTGAATCTGCTCTGATTTTACCAGCATTTTCCTACAATCTGAACAAATCTATTTCAAACTGTAATGATTCACTATTACTGATGTCATTAATAAAGCAGCTGTTGCTGTATAAAGCTGTGACCAGTGTGCTTTTCTTCTCTTTCCTCCTTTGTGTTCAACACTTTTTATCAACTTTACATTTCATTCAGACACAAACCCTTTGAAATAAAGCTTGATGATAATTTGATAAAACTCTTTTCACAATATTTTGAAAGTAATATATTTGTTCACATATCAGAGGTAAATGAATCTCTTTAATATCACAAAGTGAAGTTTACTCACCTCAGTTCACAGTTTGAGTCTCGTAGCACATCAATGAGCTTCTGCTTTGAGTCTCCAATCTTATTATAACTCAGACCAAGCTCTTTTAGAAACTGCAGAGCTTTTGTGTTTGTCAAAGACTGAGTTAAAGAGGAAACATCTGTAATGCCACAGTAACAAAGACTAGAAAGAGACAAACAGAGGAAGAGAGATCATCTTACAAACAAATCATTAAGATGAAGAATCTTTCACAAATATAATGTGAACACATTCATCATGAGATATTGAGTATAAAGTGTTTTGTTTAACTCTTATGTGCTGTTCGTTTGGGGAGGACACTCGTGCTGTTTGGGGTCTCCAGAGAACACAGCCAACAAAAGATAGTTTTGTAACGAAATGTTAAAACAAAATGTTTTTTAACAAATGTAAATTTACTCGGTTTATTAATGTTTTTACTTCACATTTTTGTAGTTTTTTAAGGATTTATGATATTTTTAATATTTATAAAAATAAATTAAAAGTGCTGGGTGTCACCTCTTCAGACATTTTTGACAAATTATGTAACAACAAAATCAACATTTTTATAGTCTCCCATTAATGTCTATGGTTGTTTATAAATTAAAAGTGTGGGGGGGGGGTGTAATCGTTCTACATTGTGAACGTGTGGAAGAGTTGCCACTTAATTTTCGTGTATTTTTTGGTCTGAATTGTGGTGGATTTATTGATTTTGATAAATTAAGAAGAAAAGTATTGATTTTATTATTTCCTAATTCATTTCAATGTGGGTCTCCAGATAGTGACTTTTTTTCACACCAACATAAAACCAGATATCAATCGAATTTAATTTTCTATTTGTAGAGCTACGAAGTGTTGACAACCATATAGAGTCTCATGCAATTTAGATAAAGGGAACATTGTTATTTTTTTTAATTTAATTTTCTATTTTTTGGGGTCTCAAAAGACCTTGAACAGCACATAAGAGTTAAACAAAGTGATTTTTCATCATTTTGATTCTTGTCTGTGAATGTTACTGACCTCAATCTCTCCAGTTTTTACAGCGTGAATCCTTCAGTACGTCACATAAGTGATTTCCCTCCGGTGTTTTTTTATTTGATATCCAGCTCAGGTCCAGTTCTCCTTCAGGTGTGATGGGTGTGAATTTCAGACTGCAGTCAGTATGAACACTGTTTTCTCTGTAATACTAGCATCCATGCACGACGGAAGACCGAAAGAAGAAACACAATAATCGACACGTTATGTTTCCATGTGTGATCTCTCTCAAAGAGGAAAGCAGAACGGCTGCCCTGTGGGGGGGCGGCCGGTAACGCCGCAGGGCCAATGCGACGAAAAAAAAATGGAGGACAGGGCGGAAAAAATTATATACAACTGAAACATTAAAAAATATATATATATATATCCCACGTCACATTGCCATCAAATGTTTACGCATTCAGGCCACACTCAACAAAAACTGACTAATTATGAATGTAATAATAAAGGGTTAGTTCACCCAGAAAGTTAAAATTGTTACTCCCCGCTCAAAGTATTCTAGGGGTGTGTGACTTTCTTCTTTAGATGAATCTAGTCAGAGTTAGTTATTAAAAACTTGTCCTGGCCCCTTCAAGCTTTCAATGGGACGGGGTAAGCGGGTGTTGGTTGTCAACAGTTCAGAAGATTGTTAAATAAAGTTGCGTACATCCCAAAATAAAACGTCCCTCCCACGGCTCCGGGGGGGTAAATAAAGGCCTCCGTTAGCGAATCCATGCATTTTTGTAAGATATATATCCATATTTTAAACGTAATAATAAACACTTTTTTTCTTTCTCACTCTGCTGACTGTCATATGCAGGAAGCCATTCTGACGGATGATGTAAGAGGTCGACGTTGCATGATTAGTGACGAACGTGTAAACAAAACAAAACCCATAGGAAATAATGGGAAATACTATAATTCAGAGCATTTTTTTTTTATTATTTGTCCAATAAAAATAAAAAAAAATTAAACACTCACACACAAGGCCACACCCACTACAAACAAAACATTGAATGAGCCTATAACAGAGCCTTTTTTTTTTTTACTTTGTTATATAAAAACTCACACATACAAAGTCATTTAAAGTCACTCACACATACAAATACAAAGAATTGAATGAGCCAGTGATTTTTTTTTTTTTTTTTTGTCTGATTTGTCTGCAAACACATTTTGGCATCTTTGTACAGTCTCACCAAACACAAATGTTTTTTAAAGGGGTGGTTGACGATTTTTTTTTTGTTGTTGTGTTTTTTTTTTGTGTGTGGTGTGTTTTTTTTTTTAATACCTTTTTTTTTTTTTGTGTGTGTGTGTGTGTGGTTATGGGGTACGGTCTAACATGTTAATACCTTTTTTTCACATAATTTACCCTTATTCTACACCAGTGCTTCTCAAAGTCCGGACTCCAGTCCGGAAGGGAATTCAATCCGGACTAGGGATATGCCGGTATCAAATTTTCCTGTTGCGATTAATTGATAATGTTTTGTCACGGTATGCGGTATTATCACGGTATTGAAATTAAGTTTTAAAAAAGTGGTCATAATACAGTTATAACAGGTTAAATAACTTTTTTCTTATAAACAGAAATAACTGAACATTTTAATACAATAAAGCAGTACAAAAAATATATTTAAAGTTAAAATTTTTACACCGATTAAAGTGCAAAAGAACTTTAAAGACCCATAGGTATCACTTTACAATAAGACCTCATTAGTTAACCTTAGTTAATGCATTACACATTCACAATGAGCAATAGCTACATTTGCTACAGAAGTTACTAATCTTTGTTAAAAAATACAAGTCTTAGCTCATGTTAGCTCATTAAATAACGAAGTTGCAACTTTCGATTTTAACAATGTGTTATTGAAAATTGGAATACCAAAGATTAATGAATGTTCAGAAGAATTTTTCATTGGCAGTTTGTAACTAATGAAGCCCTAATGTAAAGTGTTAATGAACAATAAAAAATCAAAACCCTTTCAAACAATATCTAGGACATGTTGTAGTCCAGATTAAAATGGAAAAAAAATTATGGAAATATATAAATATTATTTTATATTATTTAAATGTTTAGAAAGTAGCAGCTGTTTTTATTTATGGGGTTTTCATGGTAAGGGCTGCATTTTCTGCAGTTTAGCGCCATCTGCTGTCAGAGAGTGAATGTGCTTTCATTCAGCGCTTCTCTCACGTGTTCCTCCATGTGCTTCTCGTGTGTGCTTGTTTACATCAGAGCTCACACGCGTCTTTAAAGCAGCATACAACGGTGTTGTGCATTTTGACCAGTTGATGGGAAAAGTATTCTTAAAATGCATTTCAAATTCTGAATAATTTGATATATATAATTATTCTCGGTATTTGGAAGTGCCCACGATAACAATATCGTGCATATTCATTACCGCGATATATCGCATTACCGAATACCGGCACAAGTCTAATCCGGACCTGCCTCCACTTCATATTTCAAGTGCATTCGTATAACACAGACTTTTGTGGGACACACACATAGGCGCATGAACCAGTGTTGCAGTGTTTACGAACTTTTTTGTAAGACAAAGTGCATAGCAACTAACATTTTGGATAAACCTTTCATTCAGTAGAATAATGTTACCGGGTTTCACCTCAAGAATGTGAGGTTTCGCCCTTCTCGACGCACCTCGTCTTTCTCGACCGGCAGAGTTCAATGGACCGAACCACAGCAGACTTGTGAATGAATGAGTACAAAACAGCGTTTCCAAAAACATATCACTGTTGACTGTCTGGGCATATGAACATAAGTGTAATTCTGTTACACAGATTGACGTTTATGCTGCATGATATATAAAATAAAGTAATATAATTCACAGCTGTATTACAGCGTATTGCAGTTATAATTCAAGATTTTAGTGACTCAGTTGAAGTGACTGCAGGTTACATTGAAGTAATATTTCAGAAACAGAAAATATGTAAATGAGAACTGCTTTACTGGGCATTAGTTGTATAAAAATGCAGTAGTCTGCTGTTACAGTTCAGAGTATAAATAACCATGGTTTGGTTTTATTATGATAAAAGTGTAGTAACCAAGGTTTTTTTTTGTTTTTTTTGTTTTTTTTGGCATATTGATTACAATTTGTGTAACCACAGTTTTACTACAAATACGATGGTTAAACTATGGTTAGTGTAGCAAGACCATGGTTTATTTGTGGTCATCATGGTTTAACTATAGTAACCATGTTTAATTATTAATTATAACAGTGAAGACTACGCTTTTTTTTTTTTTTTTTTCATTTGATTATTAATTTCTGTTGTAGGCTGTTAACTGAATACTTTAGACTTGTATTACCCTTTAAAAAAAAACCTTTAAGCACAGTTTGTTTAATATATCGTTTTAGAAAATATGTATTTGATATATCACTATCTTTAAATCAATTTAAAGTTTTGGTCATGTGGCCCACTCGTAATAGTGTTAAATAATCGTGGTTACAGTATTGACCAAAATAATTGTGATTATGGTTTTTGCCATAATCGAGCAGCCCTACTGTCTTTACACGTAGTGTATAATTGGAACACTGTTCGTTGATGGACCTGACGAGCTGATGATCTTAATTACAGTAGGTAGACATCCAAAATGGGTAATACCGCCGCGCGTACCGCCGCCGCAGGGCCGCGGCGTTAACTGCAAATCAGTCGTGTGGTTAAAATCATTCGCGAAACTACCGCCAGGTGCCGCAAAGGGACAGATTGCGAACTGAATGTAATTGTAAAATGAAAGGAAGACGTTAAACAACAATAACATTATAATATACATTATAACATCCTTAAAAGCCATTAAAAAAAATAGGATAGTCTTAGGCTACAGTCTACTCATCAAAAATTTAAAGAAAGGCCGTTACACAAAGCCTCTTGTGCATGCTATTGTTTTTAAACAGTCATTATATATATATATATAATATATATATATATATATATATATATATATATATATATATATATATATATATAATATATATTATATACGGATTAAAATTTTTCATTTCGGTTCATTCTTGGTAGTAAAAAATAATAATAATAATAATCTTCAGGTTCCATTTGCAGAGCGAAATGAGAACGGTCCAGCATTTACAAATAATTCTTATTAACCAGGGCTCCAAACTGCGACTAAAACAGTCGCATTTGCGACCATAAATATTAATTTGCGAGTGACGTTTTTGCTGAGGTCGCCAGTGGCGACTACCCGCCGAAAGCTCCTCAGGATTTAACCGCTAAAAAAGTTTTCTCAGGCGGATGATTTGCTTCATTCTAGGAGCGCCCCGTCTGTGATAAAACGAACTTGGGCCGAAGGTTAATACACACAACTACACCGAGTGTGGACCTGCCACGTGTACAACAGCTTTCAGCCGAGATTGGCCCAGAGGGAAAAAGCCGTCTGTCAGCCAGAAGTGTTTTGTAGAGTCGGCATGGCTCTGGCCCATTATCTTCTCACCGATGCCGAGACTGAACCGACAGAGACGCATTTCAGCCAGAATCAGCCCGAGTGTTATTGCTATCTGGGTATATATTTACATGTTATAACTTAAAAATTTGAATGTAATGCCTTTTTTTCTAATTGTTTTGCGATCAAATCTTTTGTTATGTTCACGTATTAAACTGAGACGATGCGCATTAAAGTTTTCGTGGAAAAAGAGAGTTTCAGACAGTCCTCTTCTCTGCTACACATCAATGCTGACGCGCACAGTCTGATAAACGCAGCTCCGCTGTGCAGCGAGAGAGAAATGACGGAGACGGAAGAAGGGAAAGTGCAGAAAATACAGCGTTTATTTCGTGCACAACTTTAACAAACTAGAACACGTAAAGCTGTCAGCTGTGTGGATATTGGCAATATCGTTAACAATTCTCGTTTATAATAATTACTAATATGACTTCTTCTAAACAAGATCTTGGTCTGTGTTCTTTTAATGCGTGAACTTCATTATTTGAAGTACAACTGCCGTCCAGTAGTAATCGCAAAAAGCTCTGTGCTTTGTCACTTTTTAATAAAAAGTACCAGCTTTAAAATTATTCCGAATTCATAACGAAATTCAAACAATACAGTTTAGGCACTCCTTAATGGGCCAGGCGCTGTCGCTTTAGCGCCTCAGTTCAAGGGCAAGTGAACCCATTTAATCTTTCTCTTTACTAATATAGTACATAATGAACGTGAATTAACATCAAAAGGTAGGCTATTTTATAAGAGATCCTACAGTACAACTTACTGAAATACAGAGGTGGGAGTTACATTTACTTAGTTACATTTACTCAAGTAAATTTTTTGAGTAACTAATACTTTTGAAGTATATTTAAAGATGGGTACTTTTACTCTTAATCAAGTACATTTTTGTGGAAAAATCTGTACTTTTACTTCGTTACTGTGGGCGACGCTCCTCTCGTTACTTTATCTTAATGCAATATAAGTTATAAATGCTTCAGTTTATTCAAAACGCGCCGTCTACTTTTCTCTGGGCAATGAGCGATGCCCATTAGCGAATGATTCATTCTATTGAGTCAATTCTGTTCAAAGTCTTGATCAAACCATTCGGCTAACCAGTGAATTGGTTCGTGAATCAGTTTGAATGATTCATCCAGTTCCCTGCCGCGCGCGCTGAGCGTCTGAAGCGGTTCACTCAGAGTTGTAACAGAAAGTTTAAGAACATCAAGAGCGTTGAAGACGTGGATTTGGATCTGCACTGAATTGAAAGCAAATCTGCAAAGGCTATTGTTTGCTAGCGATGAAGATCTTTATTAGATGAACACCGCGTGTGCTGTCTACGGTTCAACAGGTATAACTTAGGCTACACTCAATTACACTACATGATACCACTATGACATTAGTTTGTTGTTGTACGTGTAACTTATAACAGAGGGGAGCCAAGTTGAATGCAGCTTCCAAAAGACAAAAAATAGCCGATTAATATTTTCTATATTTGATACAATCACACCGGCGTGAGAATGTTCAGCGAGTCATATCATCAGCTGTTAAATTCGGATCTACGTTCACTGGCGCTGAGCCAGAGACAGACGCGTTTTTACAGCACTCCGCATTATAACCAATCACACAAGATTCTGGTGAGCTTATGAATGCAGTGACCAATCAAAGGTGTTCCGATGAGTCATCGCTAAAATGCCTGTGCTTTCTTCACTCGCTCCCTGAATGAATACCTCTTTCTGGAGAATTCTCTAGTCAGAAACAACAAAGTGCAGATGTGTGTACAAATCTATAAATAAGATATTGATTTCACAGTGTTAACAGTTTCAGGGATTTTAATGGGAGTTTTTGAGAGTGATTAAACTCTAGACTGTCAGTGAAAATGTTGTTTGCTCTATTTCTGTACAATGAAAGATTAGTAGCCTAACTTACAACGTTTTTATATCACATTAACTTTCAATGTTATATTCACATTTAATATAAAGATATGAAATATAAAAATATGTTATGGCATGACACCCATATCTGTTACTTAAGTAAACAGACAGGTTTTTATGCATAGTTAATAGATTACATTATTAGGCTACTTTGACCATTGCATATTATCTAACATAATCTATGAAGGTGAGAATCGAGATATAATAATAATAATAATAATAATATCGAGCTTAATAATAATTTGTCAATATGCTGTTGTAGCTCCTGTGTGTCACATGATATAATGCATACTTTAAAATATAATTTATTTCAATGATGCAAATCAGAATTTTCATCAGCTGTTACTCCAGTTTTCAGAGTCATGATCCCTCAAACAATAATTCTAATATATTTATTTTATTACCAGTGCTGGAAACATTTTTGCTGCTTAATATTTTTGGGAACCTGTGACATTTTGTTTAGGATTATTTGGTGCATAGAAAGCTAAAAAGAACATCATTGATAGTAGATCAACATACTGGAATGATTTCTGAAGGATTATGTGACACTGAAGACTGGAGTAAAGGCTGATATATACACACACACACACACACACACACACACACACACACACACAAATATTAGATACATTTTATCTATATATCTAAATAAAAATAAACTATAGATATTCAGTATATGACCCAAAGTAACTAGTAACTAACTACTTGAGTAGTTTTTTTTTTTTTCCAATACTTTTTTACTCTTACTCAAGTAACTATTCAGACTAGTACTTTTACTTTTACTTGAGTAAATATATCTATAAGTACTTTTACTTTTACTTGAGTACAGTTTTTGGGTATTATACCCACCTCTGCTGAAATATCTCGTGAAAAAGCTCATTCAGTGTTTCAAACTGCGGAAAACGTGTAAAGATTGTAAACATTGCAACGTAATATACATTTACCTCAGAATAACCATTCAGTGTCAATAAGCTCATCAGTCAGCTAGAAAAATAAAGGTGCTTAAAAGGTTCTTCACAGAACCATTTTTGGTTCCACAAAGAAGCATTCAGTCAAAGGCTGGTTAAAGAACCATCTCTTTCTTTATAATCTGGAGAGCCTTCTTTCGCCACAAAGAATCTTTTGTGAAACGTAAAGGTTCTTCAGAAGTTAAAGGTTCTTTATGGAACCATTTAGACAAAAAAGGTTCTTCTATGTCATCGTGAAGCACCTTTATTTTTAAGAGTGTATGACAACATTTACAGGATGCATTGAGGAGGAGCCCAAACTACACTTAGTGGCCAAGTGATACTTATGCTCCATGATACTGGTACAGATTCTGTGTAATGGACAGTTCTTTGTGACTGTAGATTTCAAGCTGGAAAAGACATTTAGTTCCCACTTTAAGTGAACCTTAGTTCCCAGGTCATCTACAAAATGGATTAAAATGCTGATAAAGTCAAGAAAAGATGAGACAAACACATGACAGTATGATTGAAATGTTAAAATGTAAATAAATAAATAATAATAATAATCGTAAAATAAATAAAACACGTTTATTCTGTGGCACCTAAAAAAATTATTTGGCTCCTACGTTTTTTTCTTATAGGAGCCAATGGCTCCTTACTCTATTTTTTTGTTTGGAGCCCTGTTAACTCTGTTATAATTCTTGATTTTTCAAACTGCTAACACTTTGCATTTTTGAATTATGCCTTTACTGTGTGACCAATAATTGTGATATGTGACTTTGATCGCGCTGGTGCCTCATGCGCACATATTCATTGGAAACAGCAGTCGTTCACTGAGCCATGTGGCGCAAGCAGCGGCCACTTTGGCATATTTTTGCTAATTATGATTTTTTTTCCCGTCGATACTGAAACACGTGTGAAATCCAAAGCCTATTTTACCTAATAAATAAGAGTTTAGCTTCAAATGGGCAACATGTTTGGATTTGTCCCGAATGAGAGCGATAAGCCCAACCTTACATTATGTATCGCTTTAAATTATTTAAATTATTATTTTTGTTGTTGTTTATAAGCCTATATTATTATATAGCCTGCTGCAATTATATTTATCCATTAGAATTATATATTTGTAATTCTTGTTCTGTTCTGATATTATTTTTTACATTTAAAGGATTTGTTGTAAAGTGAAGGGAACTAAAAATGTCCTGTTGGTACATTAGCCTATAGCATTATTAGGCCTGCCGTTATTATTTCTGAATGTAATAAAATGCAACTCTCACAAATGTAATTTATTTTTTAGCGTGTTTTCGTGTATGTTTTTATCCAGCTTTATTTTTTTCATTGCATCTAAAAATGACTTTGTGCATCACATTCACTTCGTGAACAAAACAAATATAACTTCAGATCCGCCTCTCGCGTTGCTCAGCTGTGGACCATTTCAAAATGTTTGATATAAAGGTTGCTGTCGCATTTTATACAGGAATTGTTCATAAAAAAAAAAAAAAATATATATATATATATATATATATATATATATATATATATATATATATATATATATATATATATCTATATATATATATATATATATTGTTAGTTTTATGCTAACATGCAATCAAGTCTTCGGATACTATATAAGATACAAGTTCATTTAGGCTATTTAACATGCACTGTGATATTTTACAGTTTCAACTTATAAACTCCTTGAGATTTTAAAGTCAGTTTAATAGTATTGAAATTCAAGGTTGAATCTAGTATAAAAAAGGTTTTAATTGCTTAAATTATTTCTATGAATTAACAAGTTAGCATGACTTTTTCATCATAGCATTTTTTACGAGGTGTTCGTTTTCTGAAACCAAGCACCCACTTTTTTCTTTTTTAAATCTATGAATCGCTCGCATATCTCCTACAACCTACAAATAAGGGCTAATAGAGGTTCTTTCTTTTATTATTTATTTATAATGTTTATTCTTGAAGAAAATTAGTATTTATTATTTAATAAAATAAGGGACGATCCAAATATTTGTAATGTACAATAATATAGGCCTATATCTGCCTGCAGTTAAAAAGATATATTTGTTTTCATTCATCCTTTTATGTAGGCTACAATTAGCCTATTCTAAAAATAAAAATAAATAATGTCATAAAAAATGCCATCGGTCTGAATAAATTTGACCATTGTAGAATTGGGGTAGTAATTTAGGAGGTGAAAATACAGTGAAATTACAAATGGCATGGGATTTCAAAGCATGACAACTGAAGGTCTATGAACGTTTCTATGATGAATTTTTTTAAACAATGGCACTTAAAGTTTTCAACTGAAATATTACTTTTTCAACCATATAGCCTGTGAAAAAATAAATAAAATGCATACTAGGGGTCGACCGATTATCGGCGTGGCCGATTATCGGCGCCGATATTAAGCATTTTTATTGTTATCGGCATCGGCCATTTTCAAAACCGATTTGCCGATAAAACCATTTTATTTTGAAATGCGCGATCTGGCACTGATCCAGCCACCTCAGTCAGAGTGCACCGCTCTGTGGCCTAGACTAAGCCCCGCCCATCATCCGTCTGATTTGTTGGGAGTCACGAGCCTGGCCAATCAATACGGCTGGCGCGGCTGGAAAATGTTCCGCTCTCACACCGAAAGCACAGGAGCTGCTTCAGTGATCATCATCACACATCAATAAGTTATCTCTCGAAGGTAAGAATGCAGTAAACGTTCCTGAAGTTGCAATAAATCACTACACTGAAGTTGCAAAACACCTAAATATAATCGATTTATGATGACAAGCCCCGTTCAAGTTATTATACTGTGAATTCCCGGTCAATGTCCGTCATTGCAGTGATATGCTTTAACGGATCATCACATCAGTGCTGAGATAGTGAAACTAAAACCTACTTCTCTCACCATTCGGCCAACTTAACGTTATATTGTGAATAGATTAGCAACGCGAATGAATTCACTCACGTCTGCTGCGGTTTTTTTTTTTATTGTGTGTTGTTCACATAGCTTCACTGAACAGCGTCCGTTCCGTTAGGGCTCTTAGTCAAAAAAATTGCACATATTTGGAGAAATATTGCTTTTATTCTAACATGATTGCAAAATAATTTATCATACAGATTCAGAATTACCATTATGCAATTTTGAAGAGCTGAAAGGGCATCAAGCGCGAGCTCTGATGCCCTGACGCGACGCGAGCTCCCTATTCCTGATTTAGTTATCTCCGCGGCCGCACTCTCATTTGACTAATAAGGGTGCGATTTGCCGGGGGGGATGGGGGGATTTCCCCCCTTCTGGTCTATGCATCCCTGCCTCTGCTGAATAACTTTTATCTCCGGTGGGGATAAAAACATCATGCAAACCCGCTCTGACGTCCAGATCTGAATCAAATGATTCGCGATACGCGATCCGATTGAAGCGCATCGAAACAGTGAATCATTTTGCGACGCAATGGTTTAACTCAGTGGTTCTCAACTCCAGTCCTCGGGACCCACTGCTCTGCACATTTTGTTTGTCTCCCTTATTTATCGCACCTGATTCAGATCATCAGCTCATTAGGAGAGAGATCCATGAACTGAACTGAGTGTGTCAGATTCAGAAACATTCAAAATGTGCAGAGCAGTGGGTCCCGAGGCCTGGAGTTGAGAACCACTGGTTTAACTGATTTGGAGTTTCAAAAAGCTCCGTTGTGTTCTTTGCTCGCTTTCTCGATGTAATTTGTTGTTTGAATAACCGTGGACATTAAATCATTACAATCAATAGGCCTAACGTAGGCTTACAATGTTTTTATTAAACTGAGATCACACTAAATACAATTTCCGTCGTATTAAAAACATTTCATAAAATCTTTCAAAAGCATCCCCCCCTCTGTTTATTTTACAAATCGCACCCTGCTAATAACCCTATGCTAATAACGTAAATTGTCAATAATCTCACATTGCACGTTTCTGGATGACGCTGTCCTGTATACTTCCTAGTTTGTATCGCCCTGATAAACAGTCAAACAAACATTTTACACATCAAAAAAAAAAAAAAAACTATTACAATATGGGTTTGTGTGTGATTTAATGCAATTCTGGGTTGCAAATAAAATGCTAAATATAACACACACACACACACATACATACATATACATACATATATATATATATATATATATATATATATATATATATATATATATTATATATATATATATAATAATATATATATATATTAGGGATGTCGACGATTAATCGATGATCGATTAATTGTCGATAAGAGATGGAATCGATTAAGGCTGTCGATGGTCGGTTAACCGATTTAATGTTGGGCTGCGTGCGGCTCATGCGCAGAACACGTGCAAGCGGCTGTGAGTGATGGTGACGGTATATAAAAGCATCATCATTCATTCACAATGTACAAATTAAGCTTTTAATGTGATTTAAACTTTAAAGTACATTTAAAATAGAAACAACATAAAAGTTCTTCAACATAAAAAGCAATAGAAATTAGTAACTAATTATTTAATTAGGTTTTTTGTTTCATATCGTGCGCTTTGCAGGGCTGCGGAACACAGGACAGGTAGTCTATATATTCCTACAACTTGTTAATTCGTTCCTGTGACTTATTAATTTGTGGCAACTGTCCATGTTTCATTAATTTTGTTCCCTAAATAACCCATGATTTAAGTGAAATAAGGGAACAAATTAATAAATCAAACGAATTCTTAATTCATAAAATCTTTAATTTCCCTTCCCATGTTTACCACAGCAGCTAAGAGATGCGAAAACAGTTATTAAAAGTGAAATATAATAAAATAAACCTGCGAAATAAGAGGGTTAGACTGTGAAGATTTAGGAAAAGAAACAATGCCTGTGTGTTATTGAGTTTGTGGAAATTCATGACCAACCGGCAAACCAGAACAAAGCCGCGTAAATGAAGGCTATGGGCTCGAGCGCATCCAGAGGCATGGTCGCGATCTAACATTTTCCTATTATTCCTCTAATAAACAAAGCTTTTATACCACATTTGTCATAACCAGAGCTTATAATTTGTAAATAAATAATTGCTGGATTCAAAACAGCGATTAATAGGCGCTGTGACCGACACAATACGTTTTCCCGGAGCATTCAGTGATGTCACTAAACGGTGACGCCGAGCATCGTTCACAAGTTTCTGCATGGACCTCAATAGGGCACAGGTTCTCAAGCCCTGGGACAAAATGGGATGCTTTAAAGAAAATGTATAGCCTACGTAGCTTAAGTAATAGGCCCAACATAAAAAATAACAATTTGTTTTCAGAATGTTTTTTTTTTTTTTTTTTAAATATGCTAAATATATCTGACTTAATTAAGATAACGGATTTAAAACAGAAGTGTGGCGGCGCTCCATAAGTTCACGGAAATAAAAGAAAAAGGATGACAACGCATTCTGTTTGTTTGCTTTATTTTAAAAGAGCACAAACCTTCTGTTTTTATTGTGTGCGCACAAATGAAAGGAAACACTTTTGCGGAAAAGGTTTTTTTTTTTTTATGTCTCAGCTGTTTCGATCGTGCCGGAGCCTGCTGCACACGTATATTCTAGAGATTCAAACTTACATCGCAGTCTGTTCATTATCAAAATAATATAGTCAACTAAACATTTAAAAGGTTACACTGGTCAGTTTAAATAGACCGCAGTATACCGGTTCACTCTGCTGTTATGCCAAGGACGGTTTGCTCATGTGATGATCTTTTCCGTCTATATGCGAATGCGTGTAAAGTACAAGCCTAGTTTACATTATAAATAATAGTTTAACATTCAAATACATTGCGAATATGGAAACATTTGGATTTGTGCCGAATGAGACATGAGCAATAACCTCCAAATAAATCTAGCCAAAGCCGCGCTCGCTCGTCCTCGTATGCACACACGCTCTGTCACAATCTAATGCACTGTATGCTGGATTTTAAAAAACAAATATGCCTACCGGAATGCAAAAATTAGAAATCTGACATTTTCTAGGACAGAATTCAGCAGAATCAAATTCATGTGAGCAACAGTGTGTTTTGGTGCAGCAGCGCCGATGGAAGAGGTTCACTTAATGTGCAGTGCAGTCACACAGTTACGTTTGGGATAATTTTATTTTAAATACCATAATGTCAGTTGAAAACATTGCAATTGTGTTTTAAAATAAAACAACGAGCAGCACAAAACCATTTAAAGAGGCGCGTTCAGCGGTCTCCGTGCGGGATAGGAAACAGTAAACAAAGTAAAATGTTCTCAAACATACGGTGCGCTCTCTTTATTTTATCAAATGATCATAATCACATCTATTCGTTTTATAATCCTGCTACTAGCATTTTATTCAGACTAAAACCCCTTTAATTCAAGTGAGAAAGCGTTGTGTGTGTGTGGCTTTTGCACATCCTGTCATGCCGGTGACTGCGTGCCTGCAATAGACGCATTTTGCAGCATTATGGTTAACGATTAATCGATTAATTGATCGTTAATTTAAACGACGATCGATCATGGAAATAATCGAAATTTGACATCCCTAATTTTAAACGTTGTTTAGCAGCAAGGCACGCAGTAATGGCGGTGCTGCTTTACTTCCGTGTTTCGCCGGATTTGTTTGCTTTAAGTTTTACTTTGTTTATAAGATGCTGCTGATGGATGCAAGTTTTACTTAGTTTACAGAATGCTGCTGATGGATGCTCCCAGCACTTTTTATCTTTGTTGTTGTTATTAATATTAATGTTGTTATTATGAACAGTTCTCAGAATTAAAGATGTGTTTAAAATAATTTAAAGAGAGTCTTTGTCAGAGGCCTTTTTATTCTTAATTTTGACATTAATTTTCATTTTTACACTAGACACATATCGGTTCAAAATATCGGTTATCGGTCTCCTTGATCTGTAATAATCGGCATCGGCCCTGAAAAATGCATATCGGTCGATCCCTAATGCATACTTTTCAGTGAAAGAACACTGAGAGTGTAGGTTGCGTCTGGTGTTTGGATTTGTACTTCAATATAATGAGCTCCAAGTTTAAGAATAGCCTACACTAGTTTTTTTTTTTTTTTTTTTTACTCTCTATTTAACAGCATTAACTTACAATGAAATACCTCTTCCTTCAGGCAGACTGAATGTTTTCCTGTCTTGCTAAATGTTGGGTCAGTTTGCGCGAGTCCCGCGCGCTGTGAAGCGGGAGCAGCTGACGGAGGATTCCGCTTGGTCTTAAAGCCTTCCGCAAACGCCTACGTTAACAAATAACAATTATTTTGGCAAAAATAATGATAAATTATCAATTGATAATTTTTTATTATTTTGGTCTAGTGAAAATAATAATATGGGCTGCGGGAAAATAATGAATAAAAAGAGTAAGGCTGCTGTGAGTACAGGCATGTTTCAACCCAGTAACAACACACTGTTCCTCACAGCCAAAAAACAGACCGAGTTCAGCTCAGCTGGAGGGGGCTGGGGTAGTTCTGTATAACTTGTGGGGGTCGAGATAAAGGTGTGAATCTCTTGCTCTTTCATATGGACAGTCTTATGAGGGTTTCAAACTTGCAGAACAGGTTTTAGGACAACTTTAAAGAAAGGTTTGATCCACTTCAAATGTTGACTATATAGCGCAATAAAGTTTATTAGTTATTATAACTTAATTTCAGAGGAAGTTGCCTTAACTTAAAAAAAAAAAAAAAAATGAAAAAAAACTGTTGCATTAGGGCGGGGCGATAGGCCTATGGCCTAAAAAAAATCCCCGATTTTTTTCACAAAAAATCCAATTTACAATTTAAATAGATTTTTTTTGCCTCCCTACTTAAAATCAACATTCAAATGACAAAGAAATTGTTCAAAACAAGTGTTAATATAACAATAATATAACAATATGCATCTAACCATCCACTCGGCGTTAAGAGCTGTTCAGATTAAAACTGGCAGCTCCGCAGTGAGTCAGTGTCATGGACGGAGGACAGACCTAGTGTAGGCCTAAATCAATTTTCTAGTTTATGTTTTCATCTCGTTATGCCGCTGGTTTAGGTTATGTATTTATTTTTATTTCTTATATCAATTATTTGTAAATATAGCAGACACTGTCTAACCGTGTCTACACTGGACAGCCTTGTTTCATATAGGGCGAAACATCTCTCACTCGGCAGCAGAGTATGTGAGAGTGGAGCGGCAACAATTTCCCTCTGCGCTCCTAGCATTTAATAATCACTAAGCTCCGCGGTTCATTGATACCAGAAACACTGCTCCGCCTTCACTCCGTGGCTAAAGTTGGAAATGTTATGTTCATAATAGCTTATAAAAATAAAATAAAAATAAATAAATAAATGAATTAAATTACAGGAGAGTTTCAAAGGGGATTAGGCTATTGTGTGCAAACTTTTTGTCCTACCAAACGCCAAACTAATAAAATTGTCAGCATTAAAAGGTATAATTTCTGCTGTGCAAATTTTGTTTGTAATGAAAATAACAGTTTACATTTTCGTCAGTTATTTTATCTACAGATCGATGCATTTGTTACAGATTTCTGCTCATTCAAAATCAGATACAGATGAAGTAGCCTACTGTAAGATTACATTTGTTTGAATGCATTATTGCAACAGCGATTACGTGTGAATGTGCTGTATCTGTTTAAATCATGCTTTAACCCGAAAATAATCAGTAAAAGGAAGACAAATTCCTTGAGAACTAGCCTGTAACATCCCACTCGACTATTGTCGTCATTATAATCTTCTGATCGGAGAGATTATGTGTATCAAGCTATAGCTAAATATGTTTATCATGTGAATTCTAGCGTGTCTCAAACGCGTGGGGGAGGCTTGAGCCCAATCATTCTCAAAACATAAAATGTTTATTTTATTTCAATTTTCCTTTTTGTGTTTCAGAGGAAAAATCAGTGTTAAGGCATCTCTCCATTACAGACCTTTCTGAAAGAAGAATTTATGCAAACGCGTATAAAATTCTTTAAAAACTTTAACAGAGATGTCTAGAGGGTATTTAATAGGTCTGCTTCCCAGACCTATTTTTCTAGTTACTAGTCTTTCATTTGTCATTATTCAACTAATCGCAAGTTTATATTAAATTTACAACTATAATCCAGCCTTAATATATTCCACGCTCAAGAATATGAGCGTGGAATATTAGTTTGTCACAAAGCACAGGCAGAAGTAGCCTAATAATTATGAAAAAGGAGACATTTTAATTATTTATTAATAAACAAATGTTTTCTTGTCGGCTGCAAGATGAAATTCACAGTGCTGACTCTCTCCACATGGACGCACCTTTAAAGAGAAATACAACCTTCACAGATTACATAATGCTTTCGTTTTGAATTGATTCGTTTAAAAGACATTTCAGGCTTTCTGTAGATATATTTCTCATGTATGTGAGACACCCAGATTTTCAGTTATTTCATTATTAGGAAATAAATCACGTGATCGAGAGGGCGCCTCCCTGTCATGCATGCGCATTGATAATTTTTGCACAAACACTTGAATATGAATAATAATTCACATTTTGCATATGCATTACAAAGTAAATAATTTTTTACATGCAATTATCCAAAATAAAACCAAACAAGATTTGTAATGAAGATAAAATATGTAGAAAAATAAGAATAAATGCTGCACGTGCACTCAGCATCATGCAGAGCAAATCTTGCACTGATATTTTACGGAATATTATACATTTTATATTATGCATTTAAATGCGGCTGCAATTTATTTATTAATTTTATTTATTTATTTTTACTTTACTTAAATTATATGAAAGCAAGCAAAGAAGACTCCATTTAAAATCACTGAAGTTGTCAATTAATGAAGCTCTTTTTTTTTTTACATCGTGTGCACTTTGATAAGTGAGGACGTTGTATTAATCCATCCATTCTTTAGAGTTGCAATGATTTAGTTAAATCGTGCAGGTGTAATTTTATTCGTTTCTTGTTTTAATTAGGCCTAAATAATGGGAGCGAAATTATACAGTCCCTCACGTTTTACTAAAATAAAGAAATTAATTTATAAAACACGCAATTTAAATGTCTAATCTAAAATATGGTGTAGAGAAAATATAAGCACAGGCTCATAGGCTTGACATTTATCCTGCTTGAATTCGTTCTAAGAAACGCACATATCTTCATAAGGACTAAACTTTCATCTGTGAATATCAAATATTTTTTTCTTTCATTTTCCCGACTGCAGTCAAATATAACACTTTGGTGAGGCAAAGCTGACGTCTATTTGCGAAAATGTGCTTTGATGCGCTTGTTTGTAAACTTGTGATTAAAGCGCCACTCAGCGGTCAAAAGCTGCAAATGCACTTTGCAGACGCCGCGGCGGCGGTTAGAAACAACGTTTTGGATGTCCACCTACTGTATTTTCACCGTAGTCACCTTTTTATCACCAGACTCATCAAATTTCACCAGACTCACCAAACATGCCAGGTTTTGCCTTATGGTTTGTGCAATGTTGCATTTTAGCACTTAAAACACATTTGCCAATATCTTAGAAACCGTTGCTTTGATCGACACGAAACCACCGTAGGAAATTCTGAAACATAGCATGCCGGTGTATGGGCACACTCTAAGGACACACAAAAAAAAATGGTGCGATTGTGCCTCTTGGTGGCGCTATAATTGAACAAAACATGAAATTGACATTGACTACAATAAGAGTATAATGACATAAAATGCTATATTTTATGAATGCATTGGTGTACCATTACGAAACTTTGTGTGTACCATCGAGACCATGACCTGAAAGTACTCAAAAAGTGTTGAGACAGTGCCACCTTGTAGTCAAAAGTTATAATGAAATTTTGTCAGCATGATCTGAAGATATGATTCGATTTTGGTGAAAATCAGAACAACAGTGTAGGAGGAGTTCGAAAAAGTAGTTTTTTAAAGAAAATTATAATGGCGGACAGGAAGTTGGCTGACTATGGCAACATTGGTGTCACTGTTCTCAGCATGACCCAAGGAATCTATTAATACCAGTCTCATTACAACAGGCAAAATTCAAAGAGAGCTATTAGCATTTCAGCCTATCGGGGGGCACTACAGCGATCAAAAAAACATGAAAAACAGGTCAAAACAGAAGTGTCGTATATCATTGTAATCCTTGGCTCAAACCAACCCAAATGGCTATCTCTGATTTCATTTCCAGTATGCAATTTTTTCCGCCATTTTGAATTTATTCCAAAACATACTTTTGCGAACTAGTCCTCGGGTTTTCGCCACATCTAAACCAAACCACTGCAGAAGTATTGTCTGGACAGTGAATATCAATAATTATAAAAAAAAAAAAGTTAAAATTTCGATTTGCTGTCGCATAGGGGCGCCAAAACGTTTGTAAGGGGAGGGGCCATTTTTACTAAAATGACTATAACTCATGAACGTAGTGATATCCTCACCAAACACGTGTAAGAGCTTAATCTGTGGTTAAATAAAAAATTGTGCAGCTCTGTCACTTGGTGGCTCTAAAAGACATATATATATTTTTTTTTAAAATAAAATAAAATAAAAACAGCAATAATCATGCAAGCATTAGTCCAATAAACCTGAAAATTGGTATGCAGTGTCTTTGTCCAATGTGCCATAAGGGTCTATGAGGACATTGGCGAATCTCAAAAAACATCAACCAATGCATTTTGAGCACCTATTAGAGAAGGTTAATGGAGGCCGATCAGAACGAAACTCAGTGGGCATGTTTGACTCATGGCCCTAAAGGTCTGAAAGAATTTTGAAAGAAATCGGCCACTAGTTGGCGCTAATGAGTTTTATGGCTCTGTAATCATGGTGTTTCACACATCCACACAATATGCATATCATTTGATAGATATCCTTAATGTGCAACTTTGCCTCTTTAGAACTACCGCTGTCAATCAAATTGTTCATTAAATATTCACAAATATGTTAAAAACCTACTTTTGCAAACAAGTCCTAGTTTTTTTTTTTTTTTTTTTTTTTTTTTTTTTTGCTCAATCTCGATCAAACCACTGCAGTAATATTTTCTGGATAATCTAGATCCAGGCACGGCTCATCTATATGGGCATGCTGGGCAGAGCCCTAACAAAATAGTCATCCACAACATAGACCTCTGTATAAACTGAAACAATAATAAATTGTAAATGTGCTCAGCATTCTGCAACCAATATTTTTTGGATTTTCTAGACTTAAGTCGTAAAGTAAGCAGTATATATTAAAATCCTGCGCATGCTTTAGCAGGCATGTATACATGATACTAAGCGGGGCAGCGGTGCCTGAAACCTCCCGAGCTCAACAGCGCCCTGCAATTGTACAATGTAAATCTGTGATGAAATTGATACTAAGCGGGGCAGCGGTGCCTGAAACCTCCCGAGCTCAACAGCGCCCTGCAATTGTACCATGAACCCTTGCTCCATCAGGAATCACTCCGGCTCCGCTTCAGCTATGTCTGCAATTATGGCAAGCCGAATTGACTTTTATTCATTCGCAGGATATGTATTCTTGATATCAACAATTCAAATTTCACTAGTTAAAATATTAGTTCTTGATATCAGGAATTAGGTATCTACTAATAACAATTGCTATTTTTGATATCAACAATTACATTTCCACTAGTAATTTGATATCAACAATTCAGTTTTCACTAGTAACAATGCTAATTCTTGATATCAGGAATTATATTTCTACTAGTTAAAAATGTTAATCCTTGATATCAATAATTTTTAACCTGGGAATGGCAATAGGCAAGCCGTATTGACTTTTATTCATTCACAGGGTATGTATTCTTGATATCAACAATTCAATTTTCACTAGTTAAAATGTTAATTCTTGATATCAGGAATTAGATTTCTACTAGTAACAATTAGAATTTTTGATATCAACAATTACATTTCCACTAGTAACAATGCTAATTCTTGATATTGTGACGTTTGGAAGAATCACTCGACAAGTTTTGGTTTCGTGAACAACAAAGGCCCCGGAGGGTGGATTTTTATTTACAACAAAGTGCAGGGTGGCAAAGCCGGTGTAGGTAGGCTGGTGCTCAACGGTGCTCTTCAGTGCTCAATCCGAGGGAAAGTGGGTGTCCAAACGTGCTCCAAACGTGGTGGGCTGTCGGTCACTTGCTGCTTTCTGGAGAGGAAAATAAGAGAGAGCGTTAGTCCAGCGTTTTATCGGCTCGAGACCAGTGTCTGTCTTGTCTGCTCAGCAGGTGCTGTTTAAGAGCCATGTTCTAACGAGATGCAGCGGTGACCGATCAGCCGGCGGTGAGGACGTGCAGGTGTGCCTCGTTGGTTGCCAGGGCGACGCTGATTCCTCCTAGGACGCTCGTCACAATATCAAGAATTAGATTTCTACTAGTAACAATTGCTATTTTTGATATCAGCAATGGTTTTTTTTACTAGTTAAATGTCACCATAGGCTGCCATTCAAATTAAATTGTTGATATCAAGAATTGATTTCTTACTAGTTAACACCCTTATTTTTGAT
>NC_056618.1:16515426-16515918 GCF_018340385.1 Cyprinus carpio
ATTTAATTAAATAAAACATGTAGTCTTACATCTAGGGATGCACCGAAATGAAAATTCTGGGCCGAAATGAAAACCGAAAATTCTGGATGCACTTCGCTGAAAACCAAAAATGCTTTGTAATTATTATTTATTAATTTATTAAATAATATACATTTATTTTGTAAGACTTTTTAAATTTAACTCAATTTTAATGATACTGAATTAAAAAAAAAAACACAAGGTAATAAAATAACCACACTTTTACTGAAAGCAACACAATAAAACTGGACAGAATTTATGTTAATATTGGTAAAACTCTATAATAAGGTTCACAAAGTTAACTACTTTAGTTTACAATTTAAGAATTTATTAATCTTAGTTCAAATTAATTTGAACATTTACTAATTCATTATTAAAATCAACCGTTGTGCTAGTTAAGAGGTAATGCAGTCTTAATTAACATGAACTAACAATGAACAACTGTATTCTCATTAACTAACATTAAGAAAGATT
>NC_056618.1:16516198-16520043 GCF_018340385.1 Cyprinus carpio
TATACATTTTCTGTCTGCGTGTTATTTAAGTGGACTTTGCTTTTCTGGTGAGCATGAACGTTAAGTTGAGCAGAACACACATTTATAGAGCGGAATATTGAGAGGAGCGTCAAACCGAGCAGTGATGAGGAGAGTGAAACGTCTCATGCGTTTTCGCCTCCTGTGCCCCTACCCCCTCGGACCCCGCTGCCCCCCCTGTTCTCCTTTCTCTCTTCAGGTGCAGAAATTGATGTTGATTCTTCTACCAAATAGTATACTAAAAGATCGATACTTGCAGTCCAGGTCTCCGATTCAGTATTATTGCTGCGGCAAAACTCGCGATAACTATACTGTATTCGACCCCCACCACCCCCTCCACTTATAAGTATATATCTCTTTTAGGTTTAAATCAAACACATTTGATTGTAAACTTTTTTTTTCTTTAAAAACTTGCAGTCCTTTGGAATTAAAGTGCGAGTGCTGTTTTTATTAGATTTACATGGGTTTATGTAAAAAATCTCTTTTCCAGCAAAACCAAGCTGTTTAGTTTGAGCTGACAGAAGAATCACATCATGTATTTGATAAAACTATTATTCATTTACATATGGGATTAAGTTTATATTCAAGCATGCTAGTTTGTTTTATGTAGAAAACACTGCCATCAATACAATTCTAATATATATGCAGTGTATTTACTGTTCATCTCAAAATAAGTGGTATACATTTAATTTTGTGTATTTTAACAAATGTATTACATGTATCTAACGCCTGTGATTTGATTCATTTCACTTGTTAGGTTAAATTGATTGTGGCTTCAAACAGACAAAGCTGTCCAGCTCTAGGCTAACAGTTCTTGGATCAGATACGTAATCTGAAAGAGCTGAACATGGAAAACCAAATAATAATCTGCAGGATGTCAGGAGTGGAGCCTCCTCTGCACTGGGATTGAAAAATGCTTATTGCAAATTGAGATGCTTGAGGTAAGTTTTGTGACAATCCGTAGTGTTTGATTAGAATTCAGATCCATCTGTTAATATGGACCTAGATGATTTGCAACAGAAATGAGAGACAGAAAACTGGCTTCGCCTCAGTGAAATTGCAGGCTTTAATTCCAGCATGAACTCTAACTTCCAGTGCCCCTCATTTATCAACAGTGCAACACACAGAGTGGGTATGCAAGACTGAATATATATTTTGCTGTGATAATGTAAATGCACTCTGATCTTTAACTAAAAACAAGACAAAATAGTTACGTAAGATAAGCCTTTTTTGTCGTGCAGCTGGGAAGTAATGTGAAATGTAGCTATAGGTGTCATGGATTTGCGTTGCTGGAAGAATAAACTACAAGCACGGCAGAGAACGAGTTTCAAAGAGCGCTGATCTGTTTGTGAGAGACCACAGAATGGCTTCAGGTCAGTACTAGCTCTTCTCTTGATTTCGGTGAGGACATATAATTCACCGTGACTTGATAAAGGGAGGTAGTTGTCACATATCGGTTTAATGGAGGGGTTCTGAATGCCATGACCAATGAACCTCGTTTTTAGTAGATCTAGGCACGATGAGTAGACCGAGATCACTGGATTAAATGTTCAGGCACAGAGTGAATCAGATCACGGCTACTCGAAGGATTAACACCTGTACACTTAACATGAGTACGTTTTTAAATGCTTAATGCTGGGTGAATCAGATGGGTGTTTGCTCTACTGCATAGTCAGTGTGTACTCAACACACTGATGTACATTTTTAAAATTCTGCTGCTGGGTGTTTTTTCGTGTGTCTTTGTATAAGTGATGCCTGACTCATAATCACGCGAATTTTGTAATACTGTATTAACATGATCAACAGTGTATTGGTCAACTATACAGATGAAAACATACTGGTAAATATTCAGATTATTAAATGGAAGTGTTTTCTCCTTTATGTAGTCTGAAGAACAACTGTATACACAGAAGGAGGGTGTCATGGTCTGGCTGCAGCTCCTAAATTCAAACCCTTCAAATCTGAAAGAGCTGGATCTGGAGTGAGAATAAATCCAGGAGACTCTGGAGTGACAGAAATCTACAGTCTGCTGGGAAATTCTACAGACACTACAGATACTCAGGTATGAATTTGGTTAACTCTATACTTGAATCAATGTAAGATCCGGGGGGTCTGTAAACTGATGCTGTGTTACAAGGAATGGGGCAGTGATGTGAAGTTGGTGTGTTGGTGTAGATTACGTTTATAAACTATTAACACACATACTGATTTTTGCGATGATGGGAAATGTTACATATCTTAATGGTGTAATACAATACATATGCTTTTTATATGTATGGATTTTATGATAATCTATTATATTTATTTATTCATCTATTCATTCGCTTCATTAGTTTACCTCTTTCTGAAGGACCTTCAGACTGCAGTGTCACTGAAGGAAGGTTATATTAGTAGGTTATAATTGTGGAGGAAATATAAACTGCCAAAATCAATAAATTGAATTTGTTATAGTTTACGCTCACAAGTATATAACTTTTACCCTAGCTTTACTGTGGTGAAAAGAGTCCATATCCAGGTAAAAAATACCCCTGTTGTGCATCTTTTTTATTTTCTTGTACTTTTCTTATGTACAATCTGTGTATAAGCAAGAATAACATATTTTTCTAATAGACTTCTTTCAGACTGGGCACTATCAGTGAAGAAGGCTATAAAGCTCGGTCTTCAGCTCTGAGATTAAAATCCCCTTCACACCTGATAGAGCTGGATCTCAAGCAGGAAAATGATCCTGGACATCAGGAGTGACTGTGCAGAAGCCCAGCGATTTACTACAGGATCCAAACCGTCAAACCTCAAGAATATGAGGTGAGACAAGATGAAAGAATGCTTAAAGAAATGATAAGCATGAATTATTTATATTACAAATATTATTATATTATTATATTCTATCTCACTAATTTAGTAAGGTATACAATTTGTTGCATCAAAAATGTTGAAAATGAATGAAACATGAAATAATAGATGATGCACCTGCTAAGCTGTTTTGATGATAAATGAAATGTAAAGTACAGTTTAGCTGTGTTAAAAGCCATTACAGCTTAATCAGCCATTTGGGTAACTAGATGTGCTGGTGTGTTCAGTAGTTTGGTGCCTTCCATAGTTAACATGTATGAATTGTGTTACTTGTGGACATTTCTCCTGAAAAGCATATTCAGTGTGTTATTTGGATTATCCTGATTGTTTAAATGTTACTGGAAGGCACTGTACAGCTAATTTCCATCAAGCTCAGATCTACAACACCGTAGATCACTGATCTAGAATAGAGAACATGGATTGCTGTTGACGTTCATTGAAAATGAAGCCGCGCGCCGCCTATTGGTCATCCCCAGTGTTGTGTGTACATCATATATTGAATTAATCGGAAATTGTATGATTTTAGCTACACAACATCACATAACAAGTCAGCGCTTTTAAATCTGAAGTATCCCTGTACATATTCTTACAATGCAAACACTCATGGGAATTTTCCCTACTTATTAAAAAAGCTAATGCGAGGTAGCTTAACATTCATGAACATGCTTTTAATCAGATCGGACACGACCTCAACATATACCAAATGACAAAGTGCTCATTTTCTGACATCTGAAGAAAGATTTATGCTTTGTATACACACATCTTTATTCTCTCTTGAACAAAGGCTTCTATTGTTTATATAATTTTGTAATAGTGTTTTTATTCGCATAGTAGTGCTAACTGCAAATTTCAACAATGTTTTTGTTAACAGCATTCATTTTGAAGCAGGTAATGATTTAAATGCTGGTTAAATTATTATTACTTTAGCATACAACATTTTACATGGAAACAGAAGCACGTTAGTAAACATACAGTGG
>NC_056618.1:16521041-16521204 GCF_018340385.1 Cyprinus carpio
TGACTTTTGTCTTTCTTAAAAATATTTATGTATTTAAATGTTCAACTGTTTAAACTTGAACTAGAACTTTTCATTACAAACAATGTTTAATGATCTTTAAATGTTTTGTGATGCAATGTACACTGAATTGATTCCAGCTTCATCTTCTCTTCTGCAGGTTTTT
>NC_056618.1:16521383-16521500 GCF_018340385.1 Cyprinus carpio
GGAGTGAGTATCTTACATCATTTCACATGTTACATGACTAGTAATGTTACAGTTGTCTATTTTAATTCTCATTTGAGTCTGACCCCACGTTATAAAGCTTGGAAGAGCCAGGACATT
>NC_056618.1:16521593-16521687 GCF_018340385.1 Cyprinus carpio
ATCCCTTTAAGTACACAGGGGTTGGAAAAAATAATGTGAACACATCAGAATTAGCCAGTATTTTATTAATGTGTTTACCATCGTTTGCCTTTAA
>NC_056618.1:16525669-16525818 GCF_018340385.1 Cyprinus carpio
ATTACTCTTAAAATGTCTTTAGGCAAATTGTAATTCAGATCCTATATCTTAATCTACTTTGTTCATCTGTTTTCTTGTTTTTGTTTATGGTCCTATAATACGGTTTTTGGCAGTGTTTTAATTATTGCACTGTATGGGGTTAACACTAT
>NC_056618.1:16526154-16526252 GCF_018340385.1 Cyprinus carpio
ATAAAAACAAAAAAGTTCCCTTTATCTAAATGTCATGAGACTTTGTACGGTTTTCAACACTTGGTAGAAAATTAAATTGGATTGATATCTGGTTGCCC
>NC_056618.1:16526363-16533749 GCF_018340385.1 Cyprinus carpio
ATGATTGTGGTGGGAGTTAAACAAAACACTTTATACTCAATATCTCATGATGAATGTGTTCACATTATATTTGTGACGCCGGTTCTTGGAGAGTGTGTACATAAGGTGAAGAAGCTTCAGGGATCTGGCTACACTAAAATAATGCAGCAGTGTTGTGTTAGAAACATGATATTGAAGATTAAATGTTGTCTGTGTATTCCAAGCAGGTAGGATCCTTGTGTTAATGTAAAGCGTGGAACGAATGTAGAGAAGTGAGAAGCTCAGAGAGTCACTGTATGCTCTTCAGTTAATAATATGTGTAGTTACAATCATTCAAATGGATCAGCTGTTTAAAAGGTGCTTGTCAAGGCAAAGCACTGAAAAGTGTCAAAAGCATAAAGCAGACATACTACAAGTGTTGAAATTTCCATCGGTAATTGAAAACACTTTCCATCGAACTCTCTCTTACACTTTTCCTACACATTATTCTATTAATTTATATTAAGTTAGATCTGTGTCGTGTCGTGTGCTAACATATCACAAATGCTTCATACAACAAACAAAGCAGAAACACAGTGTAAATAAAAGCTGGATTGTGCAGTTTTGACAGGATGAATTGATTGCAAAAGGGGACGTTTTCACACACAGTGAGTTGTGCTGACAAACTGTACTGACAGCTCCGTGTTTAGAATGCTGCGCCCTTTTACTCGCTGTTCGTGTCTGCTTTGGGGTACTGCGACCGAGATTAAGAACAATAGCAACTTTATTTAATAAAATGCATGAAACATCTTTTACACACCGACTGTCAGCTCAGCTCTGATGAGGATTCATTCCGGTTCGGTTTATCTAATGTAACGTTGTGCGCGCTTCCGCAGAGGGAGACATTTGCAGACTCTTAACAGCAGAGTCTATTGTGTACAGCAGAGCTGTTACGTGGGAGCACACCTCTCCCAGGCCTGCTTTACATGTACAGTGGCCACACACAACTGTCCCATCCTTCTTCAAAGACACCCATGGTTGTAGTTGGGTTTCAGACAGTGACTGGCTATGATGAACCTACAATTACAGAAAGTGGCATAATTAGATTATTTTTACTTGAATGTTATTGTGATGTTATTGTTTACTGCTGCAGTGACACCATAAATGCCCCTTGTGAATACATCTTAAATACTATGCAGTGTCTAACTAGTCAAACCTTAACAGGCACAGCGAATATCATCCAGATTAAGAAGATGTAGATGTTACAATTATGTGTGGTTACTACTGATCATATACACGTCCGTGATTTCTGCATGGATTAACGTGGGATCGATAACTAATAACTGCACCTTCCCCGAGCTGGGATGGTTCAGCATCAATTCGACAGTGTTCTCAAGTGTGGTACTCAGTAACACTAGTGGGTCCTCGGGCTCTCTTAGGGTACGCAGCGGAATCACTAAATTACATTTAAATTAATGTTAAAACAACAACATTTAAGTTATCTTTATTTAAAGTAACGTTGATTTACATTACAAACAGTTAGTAACAACACATTTTAATTCTAGTGTTATTTAACTTTTTTTTTTTTTTTATCATTTTGTATGTAAAGCACAGTGCAGTGTTAATGTCCAACTGGTGCAGAGCAAAGTAGCTGAATAGTTAGGCCGCCTACTACGCTACTCTGTATCTTTAATATTGGTCATTATGGTGGTACTTGGACAGCCAAATATTTGAGGTGGTATCTGGTATAAAGAGTTGGTAGAGCCACTGAATTAGGAAAGTTGTGACTGCACACCCAGTGAACAACGGTAAGGGTACAACGACCATGTCCTCTAAAAAACATATATTACGTGTTATATAAATCTTTACTTAAGTAAAGAATAGATGTTAATACAAAATAAACCCTAGACTGATGTCTTACCCCTGCCATTATGAGGTACCTCCCCCGCCGTGAGCGTAGCATCGCGTACCTGTAACCCAGCCAGCTACAGAGAACTGGTAAGCATCCAGACTTTAAAGCTTTGAGAGATCAGCAATCAGTGTATGGGGGGATACCCCGCTTCACCACATAGTGGTACAGATCGTGTGGACTGAAGTCGGGTAGACTCTGAGATTTAATGAGGTCCTGTGAAAACGGAGGAGGAAGAAGGTAAGGGTCGGTATCCAATCCCGCGATCTCCAACTTCTCCAATACCTGTTCTTTGTGAGCACCTACCAGATGCCCCCTACCTCGACCGATAACAGCACGACAGCTTGTTCCAATAGAAGAAGCCATAAAGTTTAGTGTTATTTATTTTAAACTGATTGAAACTTCCCGCTCGTCTACTACTGTTCAGCTTATAGTGCTTCCGGTGATTCTGCCGTCCGTCATGGCGTCGTCCACGTGTTTGCAAAGGGTCTATAGAGCAGCAGGTGGGATCCAGTGTCTTCTGACATCATACTGGAAATCCCCTCAGAAGTGCTTTATAAAAAGGCTCTTGCATTTTCTCATATTTTTCTGCTTCGGGATTCTTTGCTCTGCTGTCTTTTACACTTGATCTGAAACACAGCCGCTGAGGTAATGCCCAGCTTCTTTTCTCTTCAGCTCTCACTAATACATCTGTCATCTCTATGTGCTCTTGATTATACATGTTATAAACGATTTCTTAATAAATTATTAAAACAACAAGTGTGCTGTCTTTCTTAATAAACCACTTTCTCAATAAAACAACTCTAGCTAAGACAGTTCCCTTAGTACTGAATGTATGATTTTATAAGTTAAATAAATACCAAATTCAGTTCATTTTAATGCATTAAATGTGGAAGCTATAAAGAAATCTAGCTATAAAAAAAAATCCAAATTAAACCCTGCGGCTCGTGACGATACATTGATGTGTAAAGACACAAAACGATCGGTCTGTGCAAGAAACTGAACAGTATTTATATCGTTTTTTTAATCTCTGATTCACGCGCTGTCCGAACTGTTAGAACTCTCGTGAACGCGCTTCACAGCAGCCTGCATCATCATCATCATTACCACCACCACCACCATCATCATCATCATCATCATCATCTTCTTCTTGTTGCTTTCCGGTGGATTGCAGACTTATAAGTGCATTAGCGCCACCTATCTCTCAAGTGGACCATTGACACTCCTGATTGAGATTGTAGAGAGAGTGTTAATGCTCCACTTGAGAGATAGGTGGCGCTAATGCACTTATAAGTCTGTATAGAACAATTTATTTTCTTTTACAAATGTTAATTTAGAGGCCAAAAAAATGTATAGAAGAATTTTTTTATAATTTACAAATTATTGTCATTTACAAACTTTTGGTTTTTATACCAAAATTAATGTAAAATTATGGTATTTAAGAGGCTAGAAATATGAAAACACGGTTTGAATTTCAATTGTGTAAATCTGAATTGTAGTGTGATTTAACAAAACTGAATATTTTGTGGCATTTTATATTATTATTATTTATTATTATGGTTTAGTTTAATTACTTTGAATAATATAATTATATTTGTGCACACATAGCAGACATAGGTCAAAACATTGACGAATTTGGCTGAATTAAAAGCTAGAAGTGGTACTAAATAAAGATCCATGTCAGATTAAAATACAAAAAAAACACAAACAAACAAACAAATCAAATTTGTAAAGCTTTATTGTTTATTTTTCTCTCAGATAGGCCTACATAAAACAAAGTAATAAAGAGACACACAGATCTCACTCCACTACTGCTGTCCATTAGCCGTCTGTATTTACTTTGTTTTTTTTTTTAATTATTCACAACAGCATGTGCTGATTTGCTCTGACAGAGCTTCAGATTGTGAGACCGTGTACATTAACTGAGAGAAAGCGTTCATGGATCAAAGGAGAGGGTTTGTTTTTCTTTGTAATAAGAGTTCAGCACAAACACGATTCATTCACTCGGTGAGCTTTACCGTTTTTACAGCTCCATGACAAACGGCTGTGCATTTATTTATGTTTTTAACTCGATGGGCGTGAAATGAGACTGTGTGAACCCCAAGCTGTGTGTGTTGTCTGTCTCCTCTTCCCCTCCACTCGCAGCAAACCACACACACATTGGTTTTGTTTTTTATTTGAACTGTGGATAGGCTAACCTTAGAGCTGAAACAGTGGGTTTCATGACCAACTAAAGTCACAGTCAAACCCTCACAGCAGCAGATAGCACATGTGAACCAGGAGAGTTTCACAAAAACAGCCTCAAAATAGTCATCATATATTATTGAACTCAAATATAGCTAGCCTTATTAGTTTTGAGAGACATTAGAAAGGGAACATATCTGTGACTGTGTTCTGAGACTCACTGAAAAAAAAAAATTAGGTAATGACTCACATGTATATTTTTTTAATCTGAGCCACATGAAAAATAAATAACTTGCCCCTATAAACAATATTAATGTTTATGAAAACTATTTTTATAAAACCTGGCACAAAGTATATTTTTCTTTTTGAAAAAAAAGTCAATTCATTTTAAATTTTGTTTTTATAGATACAAAAAATATTGTTTAAACAAATATAGATGTGAATCATTACCCTAATTTATTTTAATTGGATGATGATTAAAACATTTTCCAGTTTAATTTTCCAAGTTAAATCTTTTTTTTTCCAATTTGTTAAACTAGAAAATTAAGAAAAAAGCAAACAAATAAAAAGGAACATTCATGCAATTTTCAGTTTTTTATTTTTATTTAGCCCATTCCAAATGTTAATTTAAAAAAAAAAACAACAACAAAACATTATTATTATTTTTTTTTTTTAATCTGAAAACATTTCCTCTTAAAACATGAAAAAACTAGCATTAACAGTTTATCTCAGAATCAAAACAAAACAAACAGCATCAAAAAACTATATGGTTTTATTCCTCTCTGAGTTCATTACCATTAGCAGAACTGAATTTTTAGGAGCTAAACTCACCTTCTCGAGGTTGAGCATTACCTGCTGAATAAAAATATAAAGTGCTTTTCAAACACTTAATAGAGCAGGGCAAGCATAAATCAGTCTGAAAATGAACATAGAAGGCCTGGAGGATCAGTCGGTTCATTACAAAGTTTTCTTCAGATGATCGCCTAGATGGGTTAGATGTGGACTTGATCAACACTGAGACTCTTACTGGAGTCTGCATCCTTGTCAGCTGCCATCCTAACAGAGGGAAGAAATCGGATCCATAAAGATTCCTATTTAGTCTGTTAGATAATGCCAAGTTGGCATATTACTCAAGATCATAGCGCTGCGCTTCATAACTGTGTTCTGCCTTACAGAGCTGTTCATGTCCTTGATGCTGGAACTGTGCAGTTTCTATGGCAACACTATTCGATGTCTAAATTAATCTGCAGCAGTCCGGGTACAGTCAACGGATACAAGGTAGAAGCTTCCTGGGGAAAAATTCCCAGATTATAGAAGATGATAATACCATGGAGTCTCTAGCAAGGACGGAATTATTTTTCCAAGCTGGAATCTTGTAATTATGGCAAATAATAACATGTGATGAATGCACTTCTACACACTCTGGTTTACTTGTAAGAAGAGCTTTTCGCCTTCTTTTATTGATGTCAGGCTTGTCCTTCACAACTTTCTGTGTGGAAGAGCAACATTACAGTTACAGTCTTATGAGGGCATCTGACTTATGGTTTCCATTTAATTGTGCAGTGTAGCTATCCATAAAGTGATTGGTCCTCAGAACAGGTCTCAGTTAAACACAGGAATCCAGTGATCTGGAGCTCTGCTGTGAGGAGCCAAGACGTGTACCGTTTAGTGCATAAAGTCATTTAAATATATGTACACTGATGTGAACAACAAATACTGTTTCATTCTCCTGTATAACCTATGTTTGCACACAGAGACAGGGTTTCACAGACAGGGCTTAGTTTAAAACCAGGACTAGACTTGCTAAATCAGGATATTTAAATAACTAATATAAAAATGCCTTAAGAACTTTACTGTGTGCATCTTGGAGACACGCATCAATGACACTGACATATTTTAAGATGTGCCAGTACAAGATATTATCAGATAAGACAGCTTGAACATGTATTTTAGTCTGAAACTTGGTTCAGAAACCAGGGATAATGTTTATATACCGCTAGCTGTGCTCTCTTTTCAGCTATGAGGGCCATACTTACATCTCCAAAGCATCTCTTCCATTTCTCCTCCTTCAAAACAAGAAAAGGGCTCTGAACCTAGATAGAATAGAAGTATATTCATGTATTTATATAGAGTTAATTACTTTAAACTTACTTAACTTTATCCGTCTCAAGCTGTTTTGTCCACAGTACAGAGGAAACTAACTTAGCTAACAGATGAGAGAAATGTCCCAAAGACCTACCGATCACAAAACAGTCTCTTGAGGGAAAAGAAAGAGCCAAAAAAGGTAATTTGCAGAAAATAACGTCCCAACTGATCTAATATACAAAAGTAAACGGACTGCAGCAGCAGTGTGAGGACTCGCAGCAGGAGGCGTGCTCATGATATAAACTAAATAATATGAGTTAATCTAACCTGAATATTTTATATTCCTTGAAACAAATATGTTGAGCTCTTAATGAAAAATATTTACATTCATCAATGTTTTAAACAAAAAAATAAAAAATACTCAAAAAATAAAACAAATAATGGTAAATTAAATTGAAAGACAAATTATTAATTGGAAGAAGTACTGCTTGAAACATTTTTTTTTCAGTGTATATCTGGCCTCTTATAGTTATCTTCATTTTCTCAATAACAATAATGAACTCTTTAATTCAAATTTGACCTTTGTTTGGTTTCAACACATCTTCTCTAAGCACCATATCTTTTATAATATCATGTTGGGGCCAAATTTTAATACTCTGCTTCACAGTGGTAAGGTACTGCCTACATTTCTGCTATACTCACTGAATATCTGTCCATGTGAGAACAGATAAAGGTAGATCTCTCTCATCTCTCACACTTTTTACAGTCTAATGATTGAGATTCGAGTCTCAAACAAGATCTTTCTTCTGTGTTCCTGGGGTTTCTCTTCATCATATCCAGCAATGTCTCTGTCTATGCATTGTCTGGAAAATAATTTTTATTATTATTATTATTATTTGTTGTGGATTCTTCTGAAATGGATATATATAGCACTTATCCACTTCTCTTTTGTTTATCTGATTGTGATGCAGGATTTTGAGTACAGTGTAAAGACAGGAATATTAGATATATCAAAATATTATAGAATAAATTACATTGAGAGTAAATAAGACAGCTGTGATATTTGTCATTTAAACTTAAATTACATAAAAACAGTGTTATAAATGTTGAATAAGAGTACAGAAAGACTGTAAATAATGAAGACTCTAAATTCATTAGTCAGTCTAATATTTCCTTAAATGTAGGATTTAAAATACATAAATTATAACTAAATATTTGATTGTAAAATGATAAAAATGTTGAATAAGAGT
>NC_056618.1:16533905-16533987 GCF_018340385.1 Cyprinus carpio
GTTTTCTCTTTTAATAGATGTTAGATTCAAAACTATTTAAATCTTAAATGACAGATTGTGAAAAGCACATTTATCTACATCA
>NC_056618.1:16534455-16534878 GCF_018340385.1 Cyprinus carpio
AGAAAGATATTAAAACAAACCGTTTAAAGACGATCGACGTGTGTTAAAACATTTTTTACAAGTCCGTAAAAATATCTGTAAAAAATATAGACTAGCAGTCAGAATAATTCTAAAAGTGTTGTTTTATTTCCTCCTTTTTCTATTTTAAGTCGCGAAACAGAAAGTATTCTGTGTTCAAATCAAACCTGTTCTTCTGGATAGAGAGACGATAAACACGAGCAAAAATAATCTTCTTTTAAACTTCTTAATGCTCCGATAGTAATGTGTATGTAAATAAAGGCGTGTGTTGTGAGTGATGGGAAGAGATTTTACATGGCGGTATATTTATGGCATTTTATTTTTATACTGTTTATGGTAACAAAGATCCAGCACTAGTTATATTCTTCAATATTTCTTCTCCTGAACTATCATGATAGCAATACA
>NC_056618.1:16535138-16535219 GCF_018340385.1 Cyprinus carpio
AAATGGCCAATAGATGTTAAATATCTCGGAAATGAAAATCAGAATCATCATTTACAGTCAGTTTACAGTCACTCTTCAGCA
>NC_056618.1:16537132-16537569 GCF_018340385.1 Cyprinus carpio
ACTGTATCTGAAAGGTTAGAGAGTTGCAGATCTCTTTAATTAGATCAGTCAAATATTTGTAAAAATATATTTATTCTCACATTTGAAGTACTTTAAAGAAATTGTTAAACAAATGGGAGTCTGTAAACAAGAATGACTGCTATCTTTAAAACTCTGCATTGTTTCTGTGAAGGACTAGAGAGAATGTGTGTCAATATAAAACACAGATGAAGCTCCTGTAGAAAAGTTTCTCTTCTCTCTTTGTGTCATTAGTGTAAGATCAGGATCACATGTGTCTGTGAAGAGTGACCGGTCAAACCATGGTGACATACCAAACTTCAGTGAGGAAAAAACATCTATCAAAAGGTATTTATTATCTTTGATATTATAATGTAGTGTTGGCTTATTTCTCCACTAAGATGCTTGTGATAGAAATGAATGGAATAAAACAATAAATC
>NC_056618.1:16537813-16537956 GCF_018340385.1 Cyprinus carpio
GAGAGAAGGACCAGTCTTCAGTGAAGAAACAGCATCACGAACCAAACGGTATGTTTCTTATTTTTGTTTACACATAGACCACTGTGTCAGAAAGTGTGTCAGTGAATAATTATCATAAAACTAATAGTCCATAAATTTATCAC
>NC_056618.1:16538214-16538344 GCF_018340385.1 Cyprinus carpio
TAAAATAAGAATGACAACCTATTTTTATTCATATTTACTGCTAATTAACGTTTGTCTCAACTTGATTTTTTATGAATATTTTTAATTACTGAATAAATCATTTTTTTACCAAGTATAGATGAAGAGTTTT
>NC_056618.1:16538839-16539557 GCF_018340385.1 Cyprinus carpio
AAAAAATAAAAAGAAAAGTAAAAACATGATTGATTTGCTCAAGACTGCAGTGGACAAGACACTAGAGAGTGATAATGGACACCTGGATCTTTTTCTTCGATTCCTCCTTGGTTTGTCACTCCAGTCCAATCAGAGACTCTTACAGGGTCTGTTGACACAGACAAATAGAAATGAGCAGAGCAAAAAGGAAATAGTTCAGTACATCAAGCAGAAATTAGAATCTAATCTGTCTCCAGAGAGATCCATCAATCTGTTCTACTGTCTGAATGAACTGAACGACCAAACTCTGGTGAAAGACATTCAGACCCACCTTAGCAAAGGAAGTCTCTCATCTGCTGATCTTTCACCTGCCCAGTGGTCTGCTTTGGTCTTTGTGTTGTTGACATCAGAGGAGGAGCTGGAGGAGTTTGAGCTTCAGAAATTCAAGAAATCAGACGAGTGTCTCATTAGATTATCAGCAGTCATCAAAACCTCCAAAAGCGCTCTGTAAGTTATTGTTCTTTGTTAATGTTTTGTTCTCATCTTAAACTTGCATTAATCTGCATTGATACAGAGTAGGTTTGGACACCCCTGATCTATAGTGATTATTAACCATATAGCAGTTATAAGTAGGGGTGGGAATCACCAGAGGCCTCACGATACGATATTATCACAGTACTTGTGTCACAATACAATATTATTGCGATTTTAAATATATTGAGATATTCTGAGATTATAT
>NC_056618.1:16539658-16539988 GCF_018340385.1 Cyprinus carpio
AAAACTGAAACCGAAAATTCTGGTTGCACTTGGCTGAAAACCGAAAAATGCTTTGTAATGATTATTTATTAATTTATTAAATAATATACATTTATTTTGTAAGACTTTTTAAATTTAACTCAATTTTAATGATACTGAATTAAAAAAAAAAAACAAGCTAATAAAATAACCACACTTTTACTGAAAGTAACAATAAAACTGGACAGAATTTATGTTAATATTGGTAACACTTTACAATAAGGTTCACAAAGTTAACTACATTAATTTACAATTTAAGAATTTATTAATCTTAGTTCAAATTAATTTTAACATTTACTAATTCATTATTAA
>NC_056618.1:16540211-16542938 GCF_018340385.1 Cyprinus carpio
AATTATTTATTTTAATTTATTTATTTTTTTTTTTTTGGATAACTTTCTGCGATGCCTTCATCTTTATTTTACTAACTTACTGCATGCTGAAGGCGACCTAGCTGACTTCACCAAAAAAAACTCAACACCATCATCTAGTGGATTGTCAAGAAATTGATTTTATTATTCTACCAAATAGTATACTAAAAGATCGATACTTGGCATCCGTTTATCAATACAGTTATTGCTAGCATCCAATTGCACCAAGTCTGGCTAGACAGACAGAAAGCAGCGCGAAAAGCCAATGCCCGGAAGTAAGGCCCCGCCTCTTACCTGAGAATATAATGGCTGCAGCGCTGCTATTCTCCAGTAAGTATATTAAGCTTCTGCCGTGTGGTAGCGGGGCAAAGCCTGAGTGGATCTCACTTTCCCGTGTTTCAGAGCCGGGGTTGCGACGGTAACCTTGTTCTCTTTCATCATCTCGTGTTCGAGATCACCTATGGGAGAAGACATGGACAGCTCGATTGCCCAATACACTCTGATGAGGTTCTAAAAAGCCAGAAGGGCCGGTAAGCCCCAGGAGGCGGGGTGCCTGACCGTCCATATTCATGAACCTGCAATACTGATGCACACTGACTGCTGTGCACATGCAGCACATAGTATGTGCTTATAGCACACATGATAACCAATGTGCATATGAATACACCCAGAAAGAAGGAATGGAAAAACATGCTTAGTGACAGGGATGTGCATGGCCAGCTGATACATTCACTCCTTCTTCATCACTTCAGGGGTGCGCGGGGAAAGGGCTAAGAAGACCCACCCCAAAACCGAATGTGCTACCGAGATACTGGTGACATCCAGCCGGTAATAACACACAAAGGTATGAGGAGAAGCCCAACTGGCAGCGGAGCAGATGTCCTTTAGCGACACTCCCCTAAACAAAGCCCAAGAGGTGGCAATGCCCCTCGTGGAATGAGCTCTGATGTCCCCTGGTGGCTGCATTCCCTTTGATTCATAAGCCAAAGCTATAGCATTCACAAGCCAATGTGAGAGGCGTTGCTTAGAAATAGGATTCCCTCCATGAGGGGCTGCCCATGAAATAAAGAGCTGGTCACTCTTCCGGAAAGCACTGGTCCTGTTCATATATGTCCGTAAAGCACGGACGGGACACAGAGCATTTAGCCTCTCATCCTCCGGGGAGGAAAAAGGTGGAGGGTGAAAAGCGGACAGCTCCAACACCTCCGAAGTGAACGCAGGGAAGCACTTCGGCATGAAGGCCGGATTAGGCTTAAGGGAAACCATATCTCCACTAAGAGAGAATTTAGTGCACGAGGGATGAACCGAAAGTGCATGTAGCTCACTGACACGTTTGGCTGATGCCAAGGCCAAGAGCAAAGCTGTCTTGAAGGACAGCAGCTTTAGGGAAATACTTCCCAGAGGTTCAAAAGGATATTGAGACAGAGCCTCCAACACCATGGAGAGGTCCCACTCAGGAACAGTTCTCCTGATGACTGGCAAGGAGCGACGGGCACCCTTCATAAATCTGCGGATTAGAGGATGCTGCCCGACTGTTGAGCCCCCAAAGCCCACATGACAGGCCGAAATCGCAGCCAAGTAGACCTTAATTGTGGAAAAAGACCTGCCTTTTTCCAAGAGGTCTTGGAGGAAACACAAAATATCAGGAACTGAGCACTGATAAGATGTGAGGCCACGCCCATCACACCACCCTTCGAACACTTGCCACTTACTGCCATACAAGGATCGCGTAGAAACGGCCCTGGCATTCTGTATAGTAGCAATCACATGCGGCGAAAGCCCCAGTGCGCTTAGGTTTGCCCCTCTCACGGGCCAAGCCCAAAGAGCCACCCTGTCCAGGTGTGGGTGATAAATCTCCCCGTTCGCTTGGGACAATAGGTCCGTGCGAGGGGGGAAGGCGCCACAGAAAATGACATTCTGACTGGGTGTAAAATTGCTCTTGCTCACATTCACTCTGAACCAGAGGCGTGATGTGCGTGAGCACCTGACAGGTGTCCTGCAGCACTTTTCTCTTTTCGATTACGGCTATGATGAGCCAATGGTCTATGTATGTCAGAATCCTCAGACCTGACATTCTCATGGGTGCTAAGCCGCCTCCGCACACAGACAGAAACACCGTGAGCCAGACTGAGCTAAGCGGCAGAACAATTCGTAACATGTGCCTTGGTAGTAGCTTGAAGAAACTTCCTGTGTGGCGGATAAATGCTTATATGGAAAGCATCTTTCAGATTAGACCAATGTGAACCAGTCGTTCTGTTTTATGGCTGGCGAGGCGAGCCATGAGTCAGCATTCTGAAATTGTATTTCCCTCAAATGCGTTTGTTCAACACCACCTAAGGTCCAAGATAGAGGCGGGGAAGAAGGTCATCCTTTGGGGGGACCAGGAAATAACGAGTACAAAGTCCCTGATTCATCGTGACTGGGGAAGTACCCACCTGAATCGCCCCTTGTTTAGGGGAGTGAGGATATTTCCTCTTTCTTTCAGAATGTGTGGTGTGAGGTGTTTCTCCCATGTGTGAAGAGAGAACGCTGAAAATGCGGGGTTTCATTGCAAACTGCAGTCTGTATCCCTGCATTATAGTACGCATCACCCACTCGGGAGCCGAAACAGTTTGCCAAGCCCATTCGTGACTCGCGAGTGTTCCCACCATACCTGTCAACACTCCCGTTTTTCCCGGGAGTCTCCCGTATTTCACACCCATCTCCCGC
>NC_056618.1:16542964-16549606 GCF_018340385.1 Cyprinus carpio
CATAATTTGTATTGCCCTATCTCCGAGGTTGTCCAGTTGCCAGATCTTGTATGAAACGCATCCTACTCAGCTATGCAATACATATGCATCATACAATTTTGAGACTCATTTGTGTACTTAAACCTGGAGCAACCTACAGCTCTGTTGCGCAGTTGATATCTGCGCAGGTAGACGGGGGAATTTGAATCAAGTGTCACTAAAAATGGCATTGGAAAGCTCAGGTGGTGCTACGGCGAAAAAAACTAAATATAGCTGCAAATATAACAACAGGTCGGAGGCAGGGCCGTCGCTAATGGGGTGAAAGGTGGTGACGATTATAGGGGCCCACGGCTGAGGGGGGGGCCCGGCGATCTCAACCATCTAGCTGAGGCCAGTCTAAAAAAACGCTCAGGACAGCTGACTAGTGGGGTGAAAGGTGGTGTCGATTGGGGCCCACGCACGTGTTTTTAAACCTTTCCAATTTAAACATTTAAAAGAGTTTAAAGCATTCAAACACAAGACGCGGTAAAGCTCAAATAAAAGACGCGAGAAAAGCTCGTGTTCAGTGCGCACGCGGAGAGCCGCGTCTCACAGACAGCAACACTGAACCGAGATCTCCTTCAGGAAGTTCACGTCCTCCTGCACCTGAACGAACAAATACAAATAGCAGTTTAAACAAACAGAAATGGATGTGAAAAAGCCCAATTCAGCACCCGCGGTGTTCTGGTGTTCAGGGCTCACACAGAGACGCGTCTCAAAGCGCTTAAACAACGAATCAGCCTCTTCTGGCTTTTGTACCGACAAATACATACAAAATATGTTAAAATACCCGTCTTGGAAAGTGTGTTCGAATGTGGTTATGTCTTAAGTGAAAGTAAACAGTTGAGAAAAAAATTCACACCACTGATTGAACAAAATGAAGCATTGCTTGGTAACTGTTCAACAAAGTATTAATAGTTGTGTAAATATTGTCTTACTGACAGTTGTCTGAAGTTTTGGTTGATTGTAATCCATTACATACCTTTCTATTAAAGTTATCTGACATTATCAAGATGAATTTGTTCTGACAGTTTAACTCTGAGTTCGTGTCATATTTTATTACCAGTTTCTAAACTATAACAAATAAACTGTGATAATGTGAGAAATGTTGAAGGTGTCTGAATACATTTTGGTTTGACTGTGCATTTTATTTAACAGTGAAGACTATGCAGTGCTGTTTTAAATTTAATTATTCAGTTTCTGTACCTGGACATCTACAGACCAGAAAAAACCTAAACATTGTGTAAATAACACAAATAAATAAATAGAATGAACATACAGTATAAATTAAACAATTTCAAACAGGACCCACTGGTACAACCTGCACCAGGGCCCCTCTAACCCCAGCTACGGCCCTGGACTGGTACAACCTGCACCGGGGCCCTTCTAACCCCAGCTACGGCCCTGGATCTATTTATAACTGAACCACACTTTTGCCCACCTCTTGCAACCCATCAAAATGATGTAATGCAGCACAATAAATCCCAACGACACAATCGCGCTGTGGAGGCACAAAGGGGCACGCCCGCGATTTGAAACTTTATCAAAGTCTGCTACTTACAATTATAATTCTGGATGTAAGAAACTAGGAAACACCTTCATGTTAAATACATGAAGTACTGTACTTTATGTATTTAACATGAAAGTGTTTCGTTTAACATGAAGGTGTTTCCATGTACTTGAAGTACATGAATTTTTTTTGTTACATGTTCCACATGCACCACAGTGTTTCCTTTTATGTAATATAAAATTTGTTATAATAAAGATAAATAAAAAAGAAACATGAATAAGTCTAATTATTATCACAATAATTCTTATTAATAATAATGTATTATGTATTTACTTATGTGTATTTAACTTGCCTCAGACCCGCCCCAAACCCAACCCCCATCTGTCGAGTNAAAATGCAAGTATTATAAAGTATATATAAATATAATGGGTTTGCGTACATCATGAGATTTACGTCAGAGAAAAAAAAAGCACAATGACAGGTTAAATATCTTTGAATAATTCATCAAAATGCATTCTTTTTTTAAAGCCTGAGGGATGAAACCAGAGTTAAATCCAAGAACTAAAGGAAAACACAAAGGAAATTTAAGGCACTCTTTCTTGTGGATAAACAATTTTGCACATTAAATAAAGAAATTAACAACATATTCAAGAAATAACAGCTTTAACAGCAATAAAAACTTTCAAACTCCAATCAATACAACCAAATGCCTTATTTTATAGAATTCTCACATCTTAATTCATACGTCATTTCCCATATGAACTGTATATTTTTGTATATTATAAGATGTAGGCTACTAATTTATCTTTACATGTTTCATTTATTAAGAAGAGTCACACTCTACTCATTTGCATTATACATGATATATCTCAACAGTTTTGCCTATTAAAAAAAATAATAATAATATAACTTTTCTTTGGTTTTGTGCTGCTTCTTATTTCTTATGCTGGCATCTGCTGAATATTAAGCTCTGACACGTCTTCAATATCATGTTACATTTGAAACCTTTATTTATTCATTTATTTCTTTTATTTGAAACATTTTTTTTTTACACTCAGAAATTGCTAAAAGTGAAAGTAGGCTACATGTATATGTATTTTCTTGTAGTAATCTTGGTAGCTATTGTTTACAAAGGCAAAAGATCATTTTTACAGTGTACAATCAATCACTAAAAACTATGAAGAATAATAAGAATCATTTATTTTAATTAACAGCAAAACGTTTACAAATCACGTTATATTATCAGTAACAGTAATATTGCTCCTGCTCTGGTGCTTCATGGAGGAAGTTTGTGGCAGATCATACATATCACAGCAGGAAACAGATAGAAACGAAACAGATCAAGTTGTTTTTATGAAGGATATTTGTTTGAATTGACTTTGTGAAAGGCTTTATACATAACCCTAACTCAACTTGACATCATTTATTCTAATTTCCTCCCAAATACCTTCATACGACGCTACTTTATTCGTGAAGAAAGGATTGTAGCCTATCATGTGACACTTCTTCCGGTGATCACATGGGAGCCTCAAATTCTGAATCTGAATCCGCTAGAACGGATACGAAAGGCGCTACTGCGCATGCGCACATCAGTACAGCGTAATTTTTATCACACTGTACAACAATAATTACTATAGCCAGGCTATTTGCATTATTTTAAAGGGTAGGTTTAGGGTTGAGGTAGGTGTAGACGTTAATAAAACACAATCTAATAGGTAGAAAAATAAATTTAATTGTTCGTTTCCGGTCGGAGTTTCTGCCACGAACCCAGTCTTTGAGGAAGTCTCCTCTTCTTCGAGCTGCGCAGTTGTTTTGCACCATGGCGTCCACAAGCGCTACAAAAGAGCGAAAAGGTAACTTGTTGTCTTAATGTTAAGATTATTTTTGGTCATAATAATAATACTGACAATTATCTGTGTAGTCTATTTAGGGCACGCAAGTGTTTTAACACAGAATCTCTGTTCTGTTTTACTTTCGATTTGACGCGCACGCGTTATGTGAAGTGTTTACTTCTGAAAACGGGCTAAATCTACAATAAAGACGTGTTGACTGGTTTATATCGTCGGTCATTAAACCAGTTGCGTAATACTGTATTGAAATTACACTAGTTTATACTTAAGAAATGTAACTTCAGTCCCTTATTGTAGGGTAAGTTAAGATGCTGGCTCAGTTTACCCTATAGCTTCTATTTTGGAAAAGAAAAACTAGCTAGATTACCAATTCAGGCTAATATTTAGCTAATTGATTTGCATGGTTTTATCATTTATAGTCAACAATATGCATCATAAATATGTTTAAGGCCCAGATGAATTTGCTTTGACGTAACAGCTATTACATCTGTTATGCTGACAAGCCAAAAACAGTTTTTAGAGTAAATGGGTGTCTTCCACTCCTCCCGTGTGTTTCTCATTTTCACAGTCTGGCAGAAATGATGGTCACATGACCGTAAAAGTGTACAGAAATATCAGACTCTAAAAGTCTATTGGGTCTCTAGTGAAAGTATATTTTGTCTGCACAACAATAATTGAATGTCTGATGACTCAAGTGCAATTCATCTTTATTCCTCAATGTGTGCAAACCAATTACTACCACAGGCATAAAACATGAAATGGTTCAGCAATTTGCTGCAGAGCAAGTACTGAATGTTGTCAGATGTTAGTGTCACCATTGAGCTCAATCTAATGTCTGATATAAAAATTAAAAACTAGATTAAAGTTTGACGAGATCTGACATTGTTCTGCCAAACTACTACCAAACAAAAATCTAGAATTAACCGAATGTCTACTCGTTTATTTATTTTTTTGTAGGTAGAAGGGGAAGCTTTGGATTAAATCCTCCATCTTGTAAGTATGCACATACAGATGTTCACAATATTAGCATTTGCTTACTTTACTTGAATGTACTTTACAGTCAATCAGTCAGCTGTTTTAATTGAATGCTCATGATCATATCCTCTCACTCTTTTTCAGTGTCACAGATAAGGCTGGTGTTGGTTGGAATGACTGGAGCAGGTAAAAGCTCCTCTGGAAACACCATCCTGGGCAGAAGTGCCTTCACAGCTGCAAGACGTTTTTCATCTGTAACCAAAGAGTGTGGCAAAGTGTCTGAAAATGTGGCAGGGAGAGAGATCACTCTGGTAGATACACCAGGCATGTTTGACACAGATATGTTAGAGGAAGAGCTTCTGAAAGAGGAGATCAGTAAGTGTATAAATATGACAGCACCTGGACCTCACGCCATCCTCCTGGTCATTCAGTTCGGCTCATTTACTAAAGAGGAGAAACTCTCAGTGGAGAAGGTCAGAGCCATATTCGGAGAAGAATCAGATAAACACACAATCATCCTCTTCACTCACGGGGATGAACTGGACTGCTCAATTGAGGAACACTTCAGTAACGCCAGCGAGGACCTGAAAGAAATCCTGAGACGCTGTGGGGGAAGATATCACGTCTTCAACAATAAAGACATGGAGGATCGTAATCAGGTTGTGGAGCTGCTGGAGAAGGTAGACGCCATGGTCGCAGCTAATGGAGGTGAATATTACACCAGTGACTTTTACCATGATGTGGAGCGCATGCTGAAAACTAAAGAAGACTCACTGAGACGAGAATATGAGAACAAATTACAAGAGAAAGAAAGAGAGCTGAAGGCCACATTTGCTGAAGAGAAGCAGAAGCTGGAGGAAAGACTGAACGAGTACAAGCGTTATTACGAGGCCCAGCTTCGAGAGTTCAGGCTGAAGGAGGAACAGACTAATACTAATGAGCATAAACTGTTAAAGATCCTTACCAAGTTGAGAAGCCTCAAAGTCAAATTTTAAGCAAACCCTGGGAAATATATTCTCAGGCTTAGAAGGCTTACGTAGAGTGTACAACATGTAAATACACATTTGTTAAATAGAATTATGAAATTGAGTTATATAATGGTCTTTGATTTTTTCTTAGAAACGTAGAAATCATTTTTATGTTTTTTGATTAACTAATATTGTAACAGATAATATTACACAGCTGAATCCTGCTTTACTGTTGTTAATTTTATGCAGAGACACACATTCTTTATTCCTGGAGTGACACCCAGACATCCAAGTTTAAGATGGAAGCCTTTCATCTGTGTATCTTTTTTTTATAGCCAAGAACATGTAACTATTGAAACACAATACTGCACAGTTATTTCCAGAAGCAGGAATGCCAACAAAATAGCCCCTTGCCTTTTGCTTTTTATCTACTCTAGAGCAGGGTTTATCTTATCTACTGCTTGTTTTTCTCTCTGGCAATGTGCTAGTGAAATATTGGATAACTTTCCTAAACAGACATGAAGATAATCATCAATATTACACCCCAGCTGGGAAAGAGAACAAGCACAGAAGTTATGTTTTAGGTGGATAGCAGAGTCTTATAGATATAATAAGCATAAAGTTCAAAAACCATATTTATGCAGATCCATGTCCTGAACCAAGAGACTGCTTTACTCACTGTACAGCACCATATCAATAATATAATACTATATCTCTGTATTGTATCCATCACATATCTACAACAGATCAGCATTACTGCACACTGCACATATTTCTAATTCATCCCTGTTTTATTGTTGTGAATTCTTCTGAACAATGAAGGATCAGATAATTATTTTATTCTAAAAATGAGGCAGGAGATGGTCATAATTTTAAATCTATGAGTGCACTGGTGTTTTTTCTAAATTTACTTTGACTTGTATTTCATTGCAGACAATATGAACAAAAAATATTTCATGTTTTGTCTGATCAACTTCATGTCATTTGTAAATATGCATCCTTTCCTGTCATTCAGACCTGCAACACATTTCAAAAATTTGGGACAGTAAAGCATTTACCACTTTGTAATGTTCCCATTCCTTTTCACAACACTTAAAAGACGTTTAGGGACTGAAGACACCAAGTGATGAAGTGTTTCAGGTGTAATTTTGTCCCATTCTTCCTGCAAACAAGTCTTAAGGTGGGCAACAGTACGGGGTCTTTGTTGTCGCATTTTGCGCTTCAAAATGCGCCACACATTTTCTATTGGAGAAAGGTGGGGACTGCAGGCAGGCCAGTCAAGTACCCGTACCCTCTTCCTCTGCAGCCAGGACTTTGTAAT
>NC_056618.1:16549942-16550006 GCF_018340385.1 Cyprinus carpio
CGTCGACGGCGCTTCTGGACACTGTTAACATAGGGCTTCCTTTTGGCACAGTACAGTTTTAACT
>NC_056618.1:16550120-16550207 GCF_018340385.1 Cyprinus carpio
CGAGATCACGGTTGTTCAGCTTAAGCTTGCGCCCTTGTCCTTTACGCACTGAAATTCCTCCAGATTCCTTGAATCTTTTAATTATGT
>NC_056618.1:16550804-16558745 GCF_018340385.1 Cyprinus carpio
TCTGATTTGAGGTTGTAGTTCTATCACTGTGTTGTAATTTTTCCTATTTTTACAGTACTCTTTAAATCTTAATTATAAGTGATTCAGTTTCAGCACTGTACAGTCTCTTGACAACAAGATCTACTGTATGCAGTAAAGACAATACCCCACAATACACCCAACAGTTTTTGTTATTGTTGTTGTTGTTGTTGTTGTTTGTTTATTTGTGTTTTAGACTATAGATCGTGTTTATTTGGCCTATTTCCTGACAATATGAAGAACAGAGGGGAAAAATGGTGGAAGAGTCCGAGTTTCGTCGGGGTTTTTTTATCTACTCTTTTTTCTTTCTTTCTTTCTTTCTTTCTTTCTTTCTTTCACTTTCGCAGTGGCCTGCCATTGGTTAATGTCCTACTCATGTGATTCTCGTGACTTTATCCATCTAGTCCAATCAGTAATCTACTGACGTTAATGCTTGCAGGCGCAGAGAGCAGTGCTTACTTCCGCCAGTTTGTACAGTTCTCCGAATTCGAATTCGCTCGCTTCAAATATGAAACCTTTCTCGAGGGTTCTTTTTCCTGTAAGGTAAGTCTTAAAGAATGGTTTTGATGTTTATGAGCGGCCAAACTGTCCATGAATAAGAATAATTTAGTCGCAGGAAGTAACTGTTTATGACGAAGGTAAAATGGTGTCTACAAGAGTCGCATGCGCAGGGTAAGCTTTGTGAAACTGTACATAATATAGCAAGCATAAATTAATTTTAGATTTGTAAAAGTGTAAATTGCATTTCAAGTGTAAGAAAAACGATTTGCAGCCTTTTACTGTTTACTGTATTATGAAACTGCAGCGTCTCTTCTGGTATCAACCTGATAAAGAAGCCTCGTTTAGAGCTCTTGGTGAGTGCTTGATAAATGATGATTAAAAGGACAAATGGGATGGAGATTCTTAATGTGCAGCATAGACAGGCTTACATCAGTATGAATGAAGTTTCAACAAGAGACAAAATGAAAGATAATCTCAGTGTATTTTGATGAAATACCACACAGAGGTATTTATCATCTAAAATGCTAATTGTGCATATTAACAGCTGTCAACCATGTCAGTACACAAATGAGCGCTCTGAACGTATCTACACAGCACATTTTAATTTTGGTTGTGCATGGGCACCTGCAGACCACTTATGTGCACTTCTGTATATAACCTTAACACTTCTGATTGACCACTGCTTTTAAGAAATCAACAAACTTGTCTGTGATTGGCTACAATTCTCACCACTTCAAAAACACGCTGTAAATAGGAACATTTCACATTCTCCAGAGCGCAGACTTGCAACAGCGATTTTGCCAATAATAGTACATCATTACAGTATCAACTGAAGATGCTCTTGCTTTTGTTTCAGGGTGCTTATATTTAAATTTATAGCTTTAAGCACTTTATACAGTATTACAGTTTATCAATCTAAATGGTAATTGTGTATTAACAGCTGTCAACCATGTCAGTACACAAATGAGCTTCCTCTGAACGATCTACAAAGCACATTTTAATTTTGTGGTGCATGGGCACCTGTGGACCACTTATGCATCACCCTGTATATAACCTAACACTTGATTGACCACTGCTTTCAAGAAATCAACAAACTTGTCTGTGATTGGCTACACTCACTTCACTTCAAAACACGCTTGTAAATAGGAACATTTCACATTCTCCAGAGCACAGATTTTATCAATAATAGTACATTGTTACAGAGTCAACTGAATATGCCCCTGCTTTGTTTCTATTGTTTCAGGGTGCTTATATTTAAATTTGACTTTGTGATGTTTTTTAAAATGATTTCTGATCAGACATTGATAGGTGGTCCTTACAGAAACATGCTCATGTACTAGTTACTGAATGAAATGCCTTTCAGATGTTAGATAAATATGTGTAAATTTTTCCTTTGTGTTTTTAGCCCCAGGCCACTTCTTGAAAATGGCAGAAATTAATAAACGTCTGAGTTTGGTGTTACTGGGAAAAATAGGAGCTGGGAAAAGTGCATCAGGAAACACTATTCTTGAACTGACAAACTAGCCCTGAATCAAAAGAGAAGTTTCCATTTCTTGTCACAGCATTAGGCGAAGATTTGCTAAATATAAGGACTGTATGTGGCCAACTGGTCACTGTTTATGACACACCAGGATTATTTAACCCAAGCCGGAGTGATGAAGAAATTCAGCAAATACACTCAAGTGTTCTTCAGAAATGTGAGTCAGGTCACTGTGTGTTTCTGCTGGTCATCAAAGTTGGCAGATTCACTGAAAAAGAGAGAAAAACTGTGGAGATGATTGAAAAGCTCCTGGGAGAAAACCGCTTGAAGAAAACCTGGATTCTTTTCACTGGAAAAGACGAACTGGAGAAAGAAGACACAACAATCGAAAAATTAATCAATGAAATGGAACCACTGAAGAAACTCGTTCAGAAATATGATGAGAGATACCACGTGTTCAACAACAAGATAACAGGAGATGCTACACAAGTTCAAGAGCTGCTTACAAAAATATGTAAGCCAACAACACACCCTGACACAATAGGTGAGTTTTTATACAAAATATTAAATTCTTAGGACGAGCAGCGTTTGACTGTGAAGCTCCTCCAGATGTTGTTGAGAGAGTCGGCGGGAGATACGTGATGGTCATCAACAGTCCTCAGCTGCTCCAGAGGAACATCTCAGATCATCAGATCACACAGACAGTGAGAGAGTGTGTGCATCTGTCTGATCCAGGACCTCATGTGATCGTTCTGCTCCTCAAACATGAGCCGTGTTCAGTAGAAGATCAGGAGCGTGTGGAGAAGGTGCTGCTCTCTTTCTCTGAGCAGGTTTATCAACACACCATGGTGCTCAGCACACAAGAGCCCACAGAAACCAGTGACATCCTTCAGAACATCATTCAGAAATGTGCAAACAGACACTTCAGTCTTCAGAGGAGCAGCTCTCCTGATGATCTTCTGCAGATGTTTGAGGACATTGTGAAGATGAACGATGGGCGACACCTGGATTGTGCTGAAGGTTCACAGTATTTCACAATGGATGATATTGTGTGATGATATTAGATGTTTATATAGACACATTAATGTTTTTATTTTCTTCTGTTCTCAGTTTCAGAGTGTGTGAAGCTGAATCTGGTTGTGTGCGGGAGTGATGGGACATTGAAATCCTCACTATCAGATCTGATCCTGCAGCAGACAGACAGAAGATCAGACGTGGAGCTTTGTGTAATAGAGCTTCCAGCTCTGATCCGTCTCTCAGAGGAGGAAGTGATGCGTCAGACTCTCCACTGTGTGTCTCGCTGTGATCCTGGAGTTCATGTGTTCATCCTCATCATTCCTGATGCTCCACTGACTGATGAAGACAAAGCAGAAACAGAGAAGATCCAGAGGATCTTCAGCTCAAGAATCAACAAACACATCATGATCCTCATAAAGCAGGATTCAGAGCATCAGACAGCAGAACTAAATGAAGAAACACAGTCTGTCATTGAGAGATTTGGAGGACAACATCATTTCATCGACCTGAACACACATGTGTCTGTGTTGATGGAGAGCATTGAGCAGATGCTGGAGGAAAACAGAGGAGAGTTTTTCTCCACAGAGACATTTCTGGATGCGCAGATGCTGAAATTTGAAGAGATGAAGAAGAAAATTCAGTCACTAGAGACACATGTACTGTCACAAGGTAATGAGCAGAACATCAGTTTGGGTCTTAAACTACAGAGCATGTTTCGAAAAAGATTTTTTATTACAGTAGAGTTTGATTCTATATTAGAGCTTTATACATTTGTATTTTAAACAAAAGAATTCAACATTCTAAAGTTCGAAAATTCAAAACTCAATTTAAAAATTCAAAGCTTCAGTGTTCCACAGGAAATTAAGATTATTACAAAAGTCAATTTTGTCCAATCACTGAAGTGAAGTGTTCAGTGAAGCTTAGTAATTTTACAATCTGAATCATTTGTGTTTGAAAATAAATCTATGAAATACTTCAAAATAATTCAAAAAGTAAAAAATGTTTCCTGATCCATATTAAACATGCAGCTCATAGTGAAACTCATTTGTTGTGCTGCATATTTCCACTAAAATATTTTAAACTGTGCAGATAATGTGAATTTGACCGAGAGCAACTGATGAAAATATAGAAAAACACACTGATGTGTCTCTGAACTGTGTGAATTGTAGAGTGGCATGTAAATCTTACTTCCATATACTATACTTACCAAGCAGATAGTAGACCTCTTTTATGTTACAGAATCAAATTTTGTCCAGAAAAAGAACTTTAGGGTTTAAAACTGATGCATTTCCTCTGTCACAGGTTCAACAGAGAGAGAAGATGATCTGAGGATTGTGCTGCTGGGAAAAACTGGAGTTGGGAAAAGTGCAACTGGAAACACCATCTTAGGAAGAAAAGCATTTACAGCAGAAACATCTCAAGAGTCTGTTACTAAAGAATGTCAGAGAGAAACATCTGAAATCAACGGCAGAAACATTACTGTGATCGACACTCCAGGACTGTTTAATACTGAACTCAGTACTGAAGAAATACAGAGAGAAATCAGCAACAGCATCTCCATGATCCTGCCTGGACCACATGTGTTCATCATCGTGCTCAATTTAGGACAACAATTCACTAAAGAAGAGGAAACAACAATAAAGATCATCCAAGAGGTGTTTGGAGAGAAATCTTTGATGTACATCATGGTGCTCTTCACCAGAGGAGATGATCTGGAGAAAAAAAACATTGAACAGTTTCTGAGAGAACCTAGATCTGCTCTGAATCAGCTGATTGAAGCGTGTGGAAACAGATATCACATGTTCAATAATAAAGAGACTGGAGACCGAACACAGGTGACTGATCTACTGCAGAAGATAGACAACATGCTGAAAGAGAACGGAGAGAGTTACTACTCATGTACGATGTTCAGAGAGATGGAGAGAGAAATACAAGAACAACAGAAGAACATACTGATGGAGAGAGTCAGAGAAAGAGAAGAAGAGATGAAGAAACTAGAAGAAGAGAAAGAGAGGATGAAGATGAAGATTGAGGAACATCATGACAAAGAGAGAAAGAGAATAGAGGAACTCAAAAAAGAAATAAGAGAACAAGAGAGGCATCAGAGAGAGATACGAGACGAGATGAGACGAGAACGAGAGACACTTAGAGATGAAATAGAGGAAATGAGAAAAGAAAAAGAGAAAGTTAAGACCAAATATGAAACAGAAATAGACAGACTGATGGACAGAATAGAGAATGACAGGAAGAAAAGAGAAGAAGAATATATAGAAAGAGATGAACAATATAAAACACTAATGAAAGAGAAAGAGAGAGAGAGGAGAGCGGAGCTGAAGAGAGAACGAGAGGAATGGGAGAAACAGAAACAAGAGGAAAAGAAGAGAAGAGAAGAAGAGTTTAATGAAAGAGAAGAACGATATAAAACACAAATAAAGGAGAAAGAGAGAGTGATGAAAGAGGAGATGAAGAGAGAACGAGAGGAATGGGAGAAACAGAACACAAATAAAGCACAACAGAAAGAAGAGAGACAGAAAAGAAGAGAGAGAGAGAAACAGATTTGTGATGAAGAGATTCAGAGACTGAAGAGTGAAATGGAGAGAATAATCAGAGAGAAAGAGAGAACAGAAAGAGAGAGACAAGAACAAATAGAGGATTTAGAGAAGAGAATGAAAGAAGAAATAAAGATGAGAGAAGATGAACAGAAGACTCTTGAAGAACAGCATGAAGAAGAACTGAAGAGAAGACGAGTGGAATGGAGAGAGGAATATGAAAGAGAGGAAGAGGAGAAGAAGAAGATCTGCTCTGAAACTGATCCTTCACTGCAGGTGAGAAACATGAAGAGAACATATTAATTCTCATTTATGCCTTTTCAACCACTTTAAACACTTATACTTCAATGTATGTGGTTAACATTTTGAGAAGATATTTGTTGTGATTTATTTATTTTCATTTATGCCTTTTCAACCACTTTAAACACCTGAAGAAGTATTTTTATACATTTTGCAGCTTTAATGTTTTCTTTATGTCACTAAAAAGCTTGTTAAATAAAGATGTATTTCTGCAAACAGTAACGCAGAAATGAACTGTAAATATTTTGTTATATCTGGAAATATTAGTGCAGATATTAACGTAGATATGAACTTAAAAAAATAGTTATTTATTGTTGTATTTCTGCATGATTATATTCATATATAATTATGGCATTAATGAATTCAGTTAATTATTGTATTCAATTCATGATTAAATTATTTTAATATGTAAGAAACGTCAGTTTTCATGACAAGTCTGTTTAAATCTGTATTATTATATTTTAATTATTATTAAATTTTTTTAAATTGTGGTGAAATTAGGGTTATGTTTGGATTTTTTTTGTTATCTCAGAATAAACCCTGACAGGGTGATCAGGAGGAGTCTTGTATCAGTCTGAAGGGGTTTATTTCAAGATAACAACCAGCTGGATGTACATTATCCCGCTTGTTACACAGTTACTTGCCACATAAGTAAATAATTAGACACAAAATATAGACCATTTCTAAGACGTAAACAATAACAAAGGCGTTGAACAATACTGCGCATGTCTGGTCCTGAAGCATTTCTGTTAGTGCCATTTTTTTAAATCTCAGACCTGTCAAAACAATCGTGTACTTTTTAAGTCTAGCGAAAGCGCAACAGTTGTGGTATTTAAAAAAAAATTAAATAAACGGTGATTGGCATTACCTTTTAAATATGACTTAGGCGCAAACTTACAAAGAACATTAAAAGTGTTCTTCCGCACGGCTCAAAGCGGCTCTGATTGATGCTGCATGTGTGTGCACGAGAGATGGTGGTAAATGCATATCGCAGTCTGGATGCAATTAGCTCCTTAGCGGAAAGGTTGGGATCATTCGTTCGTACAATGGATGACATCAGTCTTATGTTTGGTTAAACTGAAACAAGACAAACAGTGTCACTTACGTGCTTATCATGGTTTGTTGCCAAGATGTCCGGAGAGGTTTTTAAAGGAAAATTCACATGCAATGCTGGGTCAGTGTATATCTACGCAAATATTCATTTTCATATTTATTTGTGCAGCGCCTTTCACAATACATTTCACTGCAGCTTTACAGAACACGCATGTATATTACAGCGCTAAATGAATGCTAGGATACTAATCGATACATGCCATTATTACTGATTTCATTCGTTTTAAAATGTTTGCTTAGTTTGGACAAGTTTGTTGCTGTGGAACAGTGAGAGAAATCATTTGAATGCTCTATCTGAGCCATCATGCGGTCACAAATAAACAAGGTGAATGCAATTTAATGCTGGCTACCGTGTTTTGCATAAACCTGTATTAGTTTTTTTTTTTTTTTTTAAATAAAAGTATAGCTTACATGCAGATTAATCAATGCACACACACTACATACAGTATATATGTGGGTTATGTATGTTTTTATGCACATTTACTGAAAATGCTCATACACATACAGACGTAATATTTTGAAATATTAATTTAAAATAACAATTTCTTATTTTAACCCATTTAATCCCTTTTTTTTTTTTTTTTTTAAAAGGTTTTCATTTATAAAGCTCTAAAAACCTTACTGACTGATGTTTTAGTGCACTTCCTGCAAATATGGAAAAAATAAATGGTCTAAATTAAATATGTGCAGTGTCACATGACCAGAGCAGTTTACTTCCAGTTTGCACCTTGAGAAGATGATTACTGCATCAAAACTCCAAAACGAAAGGCTAGTAAAGTGTTAACATACAGATATGACAAAGCCTTTTGGTCCACATTATCTTTTTTGAAGAATAAAAGAACAGCATTTATCTAAAATAGAAATGGTCTGTATCAACTTTTTTTTGATTTTTTTTTGGGTTTATTTTCTTCAGTTTCTTTTGAGCTCTATGCACTGCTGTTCAAAACTTTGGGGTCAGTAAGC
>NC_056618.1:16559053-16596553 GCF_018340385.1 Cyprinus carpio
TAATGAAGACATTTCAGATTTCTATATTAGGAAAATCCCTGCCAGGATTCAGTCAATCCTGTATAAAGTATCACAGGTTCCAGAAAAATATATTAAGCAGCACAATTGTTTCCAACACTGACAATAACCAAGTATCACATCAGCACATTAAAATGATTTCTGAAGGATCATGTGACACTTAAGAATGGAGTGAAAGCTGATGAAAATTCAGCTTTGCATCACAGAAATAAATATAAAGAATATTAAAACAGAAAAACATTATTTTAAATTTTAATAATATTTCACAATATTACTGATTTTGTCTGTATTTTTGATCAAATAAATGGAGGCTTGATGAGCATAAGATACTTTTTTTTTAAACATTAAAAATAGTAATTTTTTAAATAGTAAAATATTTGACCAGTACTGCATATAAACAAAAGACATTCAACTGTTTGCAACAAATGTATTAATATGTGATAAATATCAAAAGCAGCCGGCGGGCCATGAGCAGCTTTAAGTACTACACTGCATTTCATCCTCAGGTTCTAGAACACATCTGGGTGTTCACTGTGGTTTGGCACTTCAGGATGATCAGCTGTCCTTCCTGCATCTCCCTGTAGCACTCACTGTCTTAGGTGTCTTACACTACAGATGATGGCTTTCCTAAAGACAAAAGTAGAAAAACAATTATTTAATTTAATGCACATTAGTTAATTCGACATTAGACGATGAACTACAGAGCAAGATACATTAAAACTAAACAGACCAATGAACAGCAAACAGACAGTGACTCATTTGAATATGAGGGTGATATTTTTAATGAAACATCTTTGTCTAAACAAAAGCCTCATCTAAAGATAAGGGTGATATTTACAATGAACTTTTCTTCTCTAAAGAAGACGTGCTGATGTTTTCCTGAAGCAGCTGATGGTCACTAAACTGTCCCAGTGTCAGTACGCTCTGCCTCTACTTGTTCCTGATCCATTCACACAACAGATTGAGTTTCCTCTCTGGACATTCAGACAAATCAACAAGAGCTGGAAGATCAGGAACACCAGCAATGAGATCATCAGTCACACCCAGCTGATCTACAAGACACAAACTCCAATGGTGTTCTTCTTCAGGTTTGGCTCTGTGTCTATATCCAAGTCTCATCTGATGAACCGTCTGATCAATGAGAAACACAACACGTTCTTCCACAGACACTGTCCCGGCAGCAGCAGAACCAGAGTCCTGATGGACGGAGTGGTGGAGATCTCCTGGTTCTGTCCATCTGGAACAAACACAGATAACTTCACTGAGTGTGTAGCGTTCTGTAATCTACACGGTGATGCAGGAGACCATGAGAAACAGCTGCAGATCCTCACTCACATGAGCTCAGTCAATGTTGTTCTTCTACCACACCTGGACAGGAATGATAGAAGTGCAGCAAAGATACAAAACCTGTTCAGAGACAGAAAGCCACTCATTTGTCTCTTTACTGAGGATCAGTCTGCTGTAACTAAGATGAGGAAAGGGAAATTCAAGATCGGTCTGAAAGACAGAAATCAGTCAGATGTATCTGAAGAACTCAGAAGAGCCATAAATGATTGTCTCTCAGACTCCTCTCATACTTTCAGACTTGAAGATGTGTCCAAACTCTCAGAGATCAGAGTAGATGAGGAAGATGATGATGACTGCAGGAGAGGAAGAGCAGCAGCACAGCAGATGATGAGTTTACTGAAGAAGAAAGATCTGAGAGAAATCAAAGAATCATTTCTGCCTCATCAGGGCACACTGTGGCATCAGTGGAGTCAGATGAACAAAGAGCTACATCGACCTCGAGGAGATGAGACCGAAATGGACATCAGTAGAAAACAAACAGAGATGAAGAGAATCCGTGAACAGCAGCATAAATCAGACATCAGTATGTTTTTGAGGTTTTTTTTAAAAAAATTTATTTCAGATATTGTGTCAAATATGTTTTTTCCTAAATGGTTTAGAATCCTCCTGGATGAACATACATCAGCAGATCTTTCTGTTCTTCATCACAAGTATGATGAAAACATGGTCAACAGTATTACAACTGAATACTTAAAACTGAGTCTTAAAACTGAAAGGGTATCATGGAACTGAGCTTGAGAGAATATCTGAGGATCTTCAAGCTTCAGTCTTTGGTGTGGAGCACATCATGAGGGAGATCGCTCAGATCTATGAATCATGTTCATCTGTGCAGAAGAACAAGAAAGACCTGCAGGTTGACTTCTCTTCTCTCCCGAGTCTGGCAGCAGAGATGATGATCTCTGGATCTCCACTGGAGCTGATGGATGGAGATGCTGCTCATGTTCCTGTGATCTGGATCTCTGCTGTTCTAGATCAACTTGTCCAGAAACTGGGAGACCAGAGAGTCTTTGTGCTGTCAGTTTTAGGGCTTCAGAGCTCTGGGAAATCCACCATGATCTGAAATGTGCTGAACAGACTCGAGTCTGCTGTCAGTGCTGGCAGAACAACCAGAGGAGCTTTCATGCAGCTGATCAGAGTCTCAGACGAGATGAAAACACAGATGAACTCTGACTGTATTCTGGTTGTGAATACTGAGGGACTTCGAGCTCTAGAACTGGCTGGAAGATCATCAAGACATCATGACAATGAACTGGCCACATTTGTTCTTGGTCTTTCAGATCTGACACTGATCAACATCTTTGGAGAAAACCCTGCTGAGATGCAGGACACTCTTCAGATTGTTGTTCAGGCCTTCATGAGGATGAAGAAGGTCAGACTGAATCCCAGCTGTGTGTTTGTTCATCAGAACATCTCAGACGTCACAGCTGGAGAGAGAAACATGGAGGGAAGGAGACGACTGCAGGAGACACTGGATGAGATGACTAAACTAGCTGAAGATGGAGTCTGTGATGCAGAATGTTTCAGTGATGTCATTAGATTTGATGTTCAGAAAGATGTGAAGTATTTCGCTCAGCTCTGGGAGGGAAGCCCACCGATGGCTCCACCAAACCCAAACTACTGTGAGAACATTCAAGAACTGAAGGAAACTATCATGTCTCATGCAGCAAAATCACATGGAAGGATGCTAACACATCTAAAAGATCATATTAAAGATCTCTGGGAGGCTTTACTGAATGAACAATTCGTCTTCAGCTTCAGAAACTCTCTGGAGATCTCAGCTTACAGGAAACTGGAGACTGAATACAGGAAGTGGTCCTGGAGTCTTCACAGTGCTATGATGGAAATTGAGAACAAACTACACAATAAAATAGAAAATGATGTGATTCATGAGATTGAGCAAACTGATCTTCACAGAGAACTGAAGAAGACAAGTGAAGAAGTGGAAAAATCAATGTCTGAATTCTTTGAGAAAGACAGAGATAAAGATTTATTGATTCAGTGGAAAACATCATTTGAAATTAAAATCAAAGAGCTTCAGACAAACGTTGTGAGAGAAACAAAGAGGAAATTAAATGAGATTCTTCAGAATCGAAACCAGAGGAAAAGATTTGATGCTCAGAGAACACATCATGAAAACACTCTCTATGAAAAGAGCAAAGAACTCGCCTTAATACTCAGAGACAGAACAACTGATGAAACACTGAAGAGAGAGTTTGATTTGTTCTGGGAACAGTGTGTGAAGGAGATCATCAGAGACACTCCTCCAATCAGAGACATTGATATAATGAAAGATGTGAGAGAGATACTCAGTGACGGCTATAGAAGTGTTTCTGCTGATCACTGGAGGAAGAGAGGAGATATTTTCACTGTTCAAAGTTATTCTGAATATGTTGTTTTTATTTTTTCTTTTAGATGTTTTTACGGAGAGAGGAGATAATCACTTCAAAAAATGTTTTTTTCAACAGTCTCTATGAATATGTACAGTTAAAGAAATCAAATGTATTATTCAGAAATATCTACACATCACTCTCTATTATTCATTCTTTTAACATTTCAAAGATGGGCTACAACACCAGCTGCATTCATCGACTCATAGATTACATCAGAGCAAGAGTAACACAACAGCAGGAAGGATCAGTGAGATATGTGTTCAAGAATCAATTCTTCATGGATTTGGTTCTGTCCATCTGTCAGAGATCAAACAAGATGATCACTGACCAACACAGACTGTTCAGAGACACCAGTGATCCTATAATATATGTTCAGAAGAAGAGAGAAGAGTACTATAGAGTTTTCCTGAAATACTGCCGTGGATCTGCATCAGCTGTTATTTTTGGTGAGATCATAATTTGGATAATGTAAGAGTTTATTGAGCAGAGCGTCTACAAGAAGACTGCCAGAGATTTGACAGGTGAAATAAGATCAAACTGTGAATCACTGAATGGAAACCGATATAATGTCGTGGATCTGATTCTGATGAAAATTTTTGGTGAGGTGGTCTTTGAGAAATTGATGAACTACATTCATAATCCCAGAGATCACTTCAAGAGCTTCATCAGAGATGAAGTCAGTCAGTACATCACTGATCAGTTCAGTCTCAGTGTTTTACCCAAGATAAAGGAGAACATCAAACTCCTGCAGCAGAAGATCATGAGAGCAGCTCATCAATCTACTGAACGTGTTCAAGAGAACAGAGGTGAAGACATGAGAGCAGCTCATCAATCTACTGAACGTGTTCAAGAGAACAGAGGAGATGCTGGTTTGTGGTTGAAGAGTTTCACACAGCAGCTCTCAGATGAGCTGATCTTCTCTGAGAAACACTTGATGATTTCAACCTGCTAGATAGAATGTGTGATGAGACAGGAAATTAATTTTATGGTGTTGTGTTTGAGATGGGGATTAGATTCAAAGAAATTAAAGTTATTCCAATACTGGACCTCAGGTTCAGGCCAGATGAGCTTCTGATTGATCTCTTCTGTCAGTGCTGTTGGGTTCAGTGTCCGTTCTGTAAAGCTATCTGCACAAACACCATAGAAAACCATGATGGAGATCACAGTGTTCCTTTCCACAGAGTGACTGGAGTTAATGACACATATTACGGTTCCACACAGACTCTCTGTGCTGATATTTGCACACGTATAATAATGAGTGATAAAACATTCTGTGTATCAGGTAAGAGGTTTAAATACAGAGATTACAGAAGCGCAGGAGGAGTTTATGCGAAGTGGAGCATCACTCCTGATCTCTCTGAACTGTCCTACTGGAAGTGGTTTGTGTGCAGATTCAAGAGAGATCTGGAGAAATACTATGATAGAACATTTGAGGGGAGTGGAAGGATACCAGCTGAATGGAGAAGATACTCAAAACGAGACGCTATTGAGAGTTTGGATAAATACATGTAATGGAGAAGATGAAGACTGAGACTCTTGTGTCTCTCTCAGATTCAGACTCATCTACAGATCAAGAAGATCAGATCTCATCAAATACAGACCAGGATTCAAGACCAGATTCACTCCCACATACTGATATCAGACACTTGATCAAAGATATTAATGACTGTCAGTCTGATTTATATCCAAATCCAGTGAAAAATACTTCATACAAATAATGGATCTCTGCAAGGATAATACATTTATATTAAAAACAAACTTGTCCTGTGGCCTTTGACAGTGATGTGAAATTCTGAACATAGGAATTAAGATTTACAAACAGCTTGCACCAATGTAAAACATCTTTTGTTGTTAAAACAGTACAGTCATGATTTACTAAAGACACAGAAGATTTAGTGCAGAAGAGGCGTGGACACGGTTATGTTTGTGCCTGACCTTAGTGATCATGCATTTGTAGGAGTTTCCCTTTCAGACGCGAAATTTAAGGGAAGAGAGTATTAAAATTAATCACGCAACATGTTTTACTAATGTTTGTGCTCATCAAATTAATAAAAGAATTAGAAGAATTGTTGTTTTTAGATTTTTGGGAATTAAATGTTGTAGTCATTTTCTGTTTTTGGTGTTTAGTTTTATTCTGTATGTGTTGTTGAAGTTTCTCTGGAAGATGTCAGTGAAGAAGTGATGAGCTGAAGGATTTCTGTCACACACATTTAATAATTCAGGTGAAGATCAGTGATGTGGTGTTTGTCAGATGTTCTCTGCAGGATTCAGTCCAGACTCGGTTCTGTGCTCAGGTATCTGTGCTAACAAATCATCAAGGAATGAAAGAGTGCTTAAAGTGGATATAAAATATAAAATAAAAACAATATAGAAATAACATTTTCAGAACTTAAATGAGAATGTTAGCAAACTGTATTTGTAATTTATTTCTGTGATGTGCAGCTGTATTTTCAGCATCATTACTCCAGTCTTCAGTGTCACATGATCTTCAGAAATCATTCTAATATGATGATTTATGATCAATAAACATTTCTGATTATTATCAATGTTGAACACAGTTGTGCTGCACAATTCATTCTGATGTGGTTATTTATTTATTTTTCAGGATTCACAGATGAATAGAAAGTTCAAAAGAACAGCATTTATTTGAAACAGAAATCTTTTGTAACATTATAAATGTGTTTTGATTGATTTATTGCATCTATGTTGAAATTCTCTCAAACATCAGTGTGTAGGTGTGCAGTGTGTTTCTTCACTCTCTTCAGACACAAAGACATTGCGACACAAAGGCACTGATAAACTTTCATTTAATTGGACTGAAAATCCCCGTCTTTGTTCAGATTGTGTGTGCAGCTGTGACAGAGCTATTTTTACTCTGGTGTTCTTGAAATAGTCTGTCAGTATCGTGACTGATGAGAGTGACCTGAAGACATCGGCTCCTTCGTGAGATTCCACACATCTACAGATCTGACGCTCTTCTGAACGTTTCTGTGGAGGTTTACTGAGCTGAATTCCCCTCAAACGGGTCCTGATGTTTGATTCATCATTTCACGTCACTCCTGTACAATCACAGCTCTGTTTATGAAATATTCTGACCAGCGTGATGACGATGATGATGATTCAGTGGTATTTCAGCTCAGTTAACACATTCTGACAAGTTTCCGCAGATTGTCTTTCACAATCAGCACAGAAAACACATCAGTGCTGGTATTGTTAACTATTAAACTATTTAAAAAATATTAAATTAATTACTCAATTATTAAAAAGTGTTAATTAAAATAAAGCTAAACAAATATAGTAAAACCTGAAGGAAAAAAAGACAAAATAAAGAGGTTTAAAAATATTTAATTTAACATTTATTTTATTTAAGCCTAATTTCAATTAAATAAAATGAGTTCAAATTTGCTAAGAACTGAAATTAAAATAAAGCTAAATAAAATTAGAAGAAACTACTAAATACTACTTAAACTAAAAGTGCTATATATGTATTAAACTCAAACAACTGTAATGAAATCAAAATTGATTATAGTACTAAATTCCATATCTAGAGAATAATAATAATGATAATAATAATAATAATAAACTTTATTTACGGAAAACTTTACAAAACTCTATCCTTACAGTTGTGGGGGGAAATCTACATAAACGTGGAAAAAAAAAGATTATTAATTTTCTTAATAACTTTTTATTAATTATTAAAAAAATAGCCTGTATATAAAAGGTTTACACATGAAGATGGCAGTACAAGTAAATAACATGAACAGTGAAATACAGCATTCGATGCTAGAATTAGATGCAGATAGTGTGAAATGAGAAGAACAGCTGTAGTAGAGCAGTAGTGAGGTGTTATTATGACCACAGGGGGGCAGCAGAGGATCAGTGTGGCTCACTCAGAATCACTGAGATCTTCTGAGCATCTGCTGCCTACAGCTGCCTTTCTTCACAAATTATGTGCTTTGATTTTCAAAGGTTTTTATCACGTCGTCCTGCAGATGCTGAAGTGTCGAACCGTTTCTGACAGGATTCAGACTGAACATAATAACCCTGAGAGCCGAGAGCTGCAAGTGTGTGTATGTGTGTGTGTGTTCACTGTGTGTGTATTTGTGTGTGTGTGTGTGTGTGTGTGTGTGTGTGTGTGTGTGTGTGTGTGTGTGTGTCATTGTGTTTGTCAGTGTTGAGTCGAATGCTATTGTCAAATCCAGCGCTTTCATTCTTGTGTTCAGGAACTGGCTCAACTGGACACACTGGTTCTGTGGTTTCTTTACATAAGATCTGTCACCTGAGCTGAGCTTGCTTATTTATTTTTAATTTAAAAAAAATAAATAAAAAAGGAGTTATATAAAACAAAGTAACTTTTTGTTACTTATTTGGAAATGTAATGCATTACTTTATTAGTTACTTGAAAAAGTGATCTGAATACATAACTGACGTTACTTGTAATGTGTTTCTCTCAGCACTGGTTATGGCCTTGTTGTTATGCTGTTATTTAGTAAGGAGTTCTGAATGATCGAGATGCTACACAGTTGCTAGGGTGTTCTGAATGGTTGCCAGGGTGTTGCTACGCAGTTGCTGAGCTACTCTGAATGATGTATGGTTGCTAGTACATACTGTATATCATAGTGGATTTCTGTATGGATAATAAAGCACTCTGAATGGTTGCCAGGATGTTGCTGTATGGTTATTAAAGTGTTTAGTTTGGTTGCCATGTGGTTGCCAGGGCATTGCCATGCATTTGCCAAAGCTATACTTTTATGTAGCTGTTAGGGTAATCTGAGTGGTTGCCAGGGTGTTGCTGTGCAGTTACTAAGGGATTCAGAGTGTAGTTAGCATGTTGCTAGGGCATCTGAGTGGTTGCCAGGGTGTTGCTATGCAGTTTCTAGGGCATTCAGAGTAATAATAAGGATGTTGCTAGGGCATCTGAGTGGTTGCCAGGGTGTTGCTGTGCAGTTTACTAAGGGATTCAGAGTGTAATAGTTAGCATGTTGCTAGGGCATCTAAGTGGTTGCCAGGGTGTTGCTTTGCAGTTTCTAAGGCATTCTGAGTAATAATAAGGATGTTGCGAGGGCATCTGAGTGGTTGCCAGGGTGTTGCTTTGCAGTTTCTAAGGCATTCTGAGTAATAATAAGGATGTTGCTAGGGCATCTGGGTGGTTGCCAGGGTGTTGCTTTGCAGTTTCCAGGGCATTCAGAGTAATAATAAGGATGTTGCGAGGGCATCTGAGTGGTTGCCAGGGTGTTGCTGTGCAGTTACTAAGGGATTCAGAGTGTAGTTAGCATGTTGGTAGGGCATCTGAGTGGTTGCCAGGGTGTTGCTATGCAGTTTCTAAGGCATTCTGAGTAATAATAAGGATGTTGCGAGGGCATCTGAGTGGTTGCCAGGGTGTTGCTGTGCAGTTACTAAGGGATTCAGAGTAATAATAAGGATGTTGCTAGGGCATCTGAGTGGTTGCCAGGGTGTTGCTATGCAGTTTCTAGGGCATTCTGAGTAATAATAAGGATGTAGCTAGGGCATCTGAGTGGTTGCCAGGGTGTTGCTATGCAGTTTCTAGGGCATTCTGAGTAATAATATCTGAGGCCATGTTGCGAGGGCATTCTGATCTGAGTGGTTGCCAGGGTGTTGCTATGCAGTTTCTAAGGCATTCTGAGTAATAATAAGGATGTTGCTAGGGCATCTGGGTGGTTGCCAGGGTGTTGCTTTGCAGTTTCTAGGGCATTCTGAGTAATAATAAGGATGTTGCTAGGGCATCTGAGTGGTTGCCAGGGTGTTGCTATGCAGTTTCTAAGGCATTCTGAGTAATAATAAGGATGTTGCTAGGGCATCTGAGTGGTTGCCAGGGTGTTGCTATGCAGTTTCTAGGGCATTCAGAGTAATAATAAGGATGTTGCGAGGGCATCTGAGTGGTTGCCAGGGTGTTGCTATGCAGTTTCTAGGGCATTCAGAGTAATAATAAGGATGTTGGTAGGGCATCTGAGTGGTTGCCAGGGTGTTGCTATGCAGTTTCTAAGGCATTCTGAGTAATAATAAGGATGTTGCAAGGGCATCTGAGTGGTTGCCAGGGTGTTGCTATGCAGTTTCTAAGGCATTCTGAGTAAAAATAAGGATGTTGCATCTAAGTGATTGCCGGTACATTGATAAGCAGTTACTAAGGTATTCAGAGTTGTAAAAAGGATGTTCCTAGGGCATCTAAGTGGTTGCCAGGGCATTGCTATGCAGATGCTTGTAATATCTTCTGTGTCGCGCTTTGCAACACTTTCTATGTTGTTGAGTTTGGAGTGGTTGCTAATGCATTTTTTATGTGGTTGCTAGGGCTTTGCTTTGCAGTTGCTAAGGTGTTCTGTATGAGGTCACCTTTATGTTATCTAAGTGACAGTGATTGTGTTGGTGTTTCACTCAAAGCCGTGAGTTTCCGGAGGGACCCTTCAGTGACTAGCTGGTGTAGTCATGATGGCTCAGTCCTGTTAAATCATATTTATCATATTTCATTGGTAGGTTTCCCAGCAGGCACATATTTGAGGTCAGACTAATGAGATTCTGTAGCTGGTTTCGCTCTTTTGACTGCAGGACTCCAGTTAAACCAGTCGCACCACGAGCGGGAAGAGCTAAATCAGGTCTCCGTGGGTTTGTCTACTCATCCACATCAACTCAAGGTTGTGTAAACAAGTCAAAAACAACATACTTAATCCACCAGAACTGGTTTGGGAAATAAACGCAGAATATGCAGAACATGTGTGTGTGTGTTTGAGACGCTACCGCGAGACGTGAGTCTCTTCACTAATGGCAGTTTCTTTCGGCTCGCTGTGTTTCATCAGCTGGATTTTAATTACCAACATCATCCACTAACTACCCACAAACACACATCCTGCTGACACATTGAGGTTACACAAACATTGTGGGAACATTTCTAAAATGATGAAACGTCCGGATTTCTTGTCATGGTTAGAACGTTATTTAAATGTTTCAAAAAAACGTTTCTTTGAACATTCATCAAGTACAAAACATCGTAAGGACGTTTTGAGAATGTTGTTCTGAGAGTGTTTTATAGGAACGTTCCATACGCATCACTTTAAGAAGGTTTTGTCGCAACATTTCTATAACGTTAGCGACACACTTCATCTGTAGATTCAGCATCTCACACTCTTTATTTGTCAGTGTTTTGTGTGTTTGTGCATCTTCTCTTTCGGTTAGCGTCCCATGCACTAGATTTTTGTTATATAATCGCTGACATTGATAGTCTCTCTGTTGTTTGTTTCCTGAAGGTACACACTTGTGTTCCTGATTCTTTCAGCTTAGACAGTGAAGTGCTGAATCTCTGCCATCTGTGGTCAGAGTCGCTGCCAGAGTCTTACCGGAAAAAACACAAACATTTCATAAATGCATTATGTCATTTAAATTATTCTACTTATGTAGACGTAAAAAGTACTAACTTTCATTGTATATGTTGCAGTAACTATAGCAAAAAAAAAAATGTGTAAAACATAAGTTATGTAAATTGTAAGTGTAGTTATGTAATATAATATAATATAATACTATGTAAAACAAAATCTATTAAAAGTGCTGATAAGTGAATCTACTTGCCAACTAATATTGAACTTATTAATTTTTTAGTGATTTGCAAATATACAACATAAACCAAATGCAGTATACAATATTGAACAATTTACAATTCATGTATTGTTTCATTCATATTTTAAACCTCTTGCACAAAATGTTTAGCATATATTTTTGTTTTATTGTACATTATTCTATTGGAATTGTTTCAGACATTTGCACATTGTTTAAAGGAGAGAAATTATGTAAATTTTCATTTTTATTGCATTCCATTGTGCACTATACACATTGACAAATATTGTGTGCTATGCATTTTGGCAAATATAATTTTAAAAATATTTTTTATTTAATTTTTTGAAAACAGGTATTTTTTTTTTCAGTATTTTTAATTTTGTACTATATGCATTGCATTGTGGGATAAAGTATCAAAGCATGCCCTGTTCATGCACTGCACACTTTGGCAGATGTGATACCTAATTCAGGTTTTTCTGCGCCAGTGTAAATAATATCTAGCACAGTATATCTGCTGTAATTAGTCTGCGGTTTTAATGAAACTAATGATGTTAATGAGATAATATCAGTTGCGGTGTAATGTGAGCTGGTGTGTATTCTCACACACTCATGTACCTGTTGAGCAGGTGTATTTGGCGGCGCTCCAGCATTGCAGTGGGTCACGTCTTTTACTGGAAAGTGTGTGAGCGCTGCCCGTAAACCGTGCCCAGTGGGCGGAGTCTGCGCTCTGATTGGCCACGCCTGATGTCAGTTTGTTTCAAATGTTAGACAATCATTAGACCAGCAGCTTTCACTTTCCCAGAGTCCACATATCAAATATAAACTCCGTCTCTATGGTTTTCTAACTGCACTAAAGAAAACAACATCCACCTCTCATCATACTTCCACTGCTTTTGATGACTGCACTGTTATAAAATGTGGAAAACAATCATAACTGATTATGAAGGAGTGTCCGAGCCGGTTTACCGGCAGCGCGTGTTTATGTTCTTATACTGAACATTTTATTGGCATGTTGTAGTGTAAACTTCACACCTGTCACACCAGTATTTAGTATTTCATAAACACATTCTGACTGCATTTTCACTCACATACTGTCTGCACTTCATAGTGTACTAGATTCAGAGTAGTATGTTTTGTTAAATAAAAGGCCTGTATAATTTCTACAGGATTTTTGTGCATCCGTTCATGTTTTTTTTTTACCCACAACCCCTTGCATTATAGAGATGAGGAGGCTCTTTTGAATATTTTAATATTAGTTTAAGTTTGCAAACCTAAAAGTTGCATCGTTTTGACTTTTAAGATGAAGTAATTTAGCTAGTGCTAATATGCTAATGTAAACAGCACAAAGCAAAGGGGTTTATAGGAGTTTACTAAATCTAGAACCATAAAAAATTACTTGAAATAAATGTTGATTGAAATGAAGTATAAAAAAATTATTTTCAGCTAGTTGCCAAGAAAACATTTCTAATTTTCATTTAGTTTTACCTAATGTACTAACATAATGAAAACTTAAATAAAATGTAAAAAAAAAATAATATGTAGACACATATTTTTTTTAAAAAAAGCACTAAACAAAATTATTAGCTTTAACTAAAATTAAAGTGAAAACCGAAACTACAAAAATAAAAACAAAGACTTTAAAAAAATATATAAAATGACAAAAAAAAAAAAATTAAATTACTAAAACTTTAACTATATATATGTCTATATATATATATATTATATATATATATATATATATATATATATATATATATATATATATATATATATATATATATATATCTAAAGATAAAATATTAAAAAAATCTATACTGGTAATAATAAAAAAGTAAAATGAATAAAACCAACAAAAATACTCAAGATTACTAAAGCACTCAAATTTAAATGTAAATAATTATACTACTTAAATAATAAATGTATTTGTTTTAAATATTAAAAATTATAAAACATGCAACAAAATTACTTAAACTTTCAATAAAATTTTAATGAAAATTAAGAAAATATAAAAAATATTCAAAATGTTCATATAAATTTTAAATTAATTACAATTAAAAAAAATGACAAACATGCAACAAAATTACTAAAAGTACTATTTAACTGAAAATATAAGAATACAAACTACTGAAAAATATCAATTAAAAATTATAATAGTCATATTTGAAAAAAAACATAAAAAATGTATTCTCTGAAAAGTTTCAATCTGGTTTTAAACCCTGTCAGAGAACTGAGTCTGCTCTTCTAAGAGTTCTGCATGATATCATGCTAATTACTGACTCAGTCTGTAGCTCTGATTCTGTTAGACCTCAGTTCTGCCTTTGATTTAGTTGACTATAATACTCTTATATCACATTTGGAAACAGGCATTGGCGTTCGGGGCATGGTGTTGCAGTGTTTTTGTTCATATTTCACTAATAAGAAGTATGTTGTTAGTATTGGAAACCAATCCTCATCTGAAATATATATTAAAAAAGTTTGGTGTTCCCCAGGGTTCAGTTCTTGGTCCGGTACTGTTTTCCCTTTATATGCTTCCTCTAGAATCTGTTTTTAACAAGTGTGGGGTCTCTTTCCATCTGTATGCAGACGACACACAAATCTATATCCCATTGAAGCCCAATAACAAGCAGGCCTATTTTAGATTGTCTGGACGAACTAAAACTTTGGCTGGTAAGTAATTACCTAAGTCTTAATGTGAGTAAAACCGAATTCCTCTTGTTTGGCTTAAATGATCACTGTGTACATGACTTTGAATCTGAACTTCTTACTCCTTTAAAGTTTGATCTATTTTAAGTCTACTCTTAAAACTTGTTTCTTTATTCCATTCTGTTTAATATTCCTTGACTTGCTGTGCAACGATTCTCTGTTTTGGTGAACCTCATCCAGTTTACAGTGTGTGTTTTATAATTTGTCTCATTGATAATAATCGTGTTGATCTCTTTTATTTTGCATACTCTATGCAGCACTATCGTATTGTATTGTATTTTTTAATGGACTAACGTGACATGCTCTCTTTATATATTTCAGTAGGTTAATTCTATATTAGCTGTATGCTAACTGGGACGCAGTTGCGAGTGCACGCTGGTTCATCCTGGAGCATCATGGGAAAAGCATTCAACCAACATTGATATTTTACTGTAACAACAGCTTGATTCAAAACAATATCAGTGTGCCAATCGCTCATCAGTTACCCGGGATGCCCTGCTGTGGCGTGTCTCACGTGTATCGTTAGCTTTTATCTGGCTGATAAAGCTCTTTTACCGTACTGTGCCGCGGCTCCGCCCGTGTTTACCGTTCACTTCCACTGACTTTAATGGCTTAATATTAAACTCAGACACACGAGCTTTGACCCCGACATATACAGTCTGAATCTAACAAAAGAGCATTGAGCATCTAGCTGCGCTATGATGCTTTGCTAATCGGCGATCGCTAGCACGTGACAAGATGATAAACAACGGCCTGATGACTTGTAGTCAGTGAGATGCGTCAGAAAGCAATGGAAGTGCTTGTTGACACACAGTCCAGGGATTACTGGAAGAGCGCTGACCTCAATTAGTTAACGACCGTGTGACTGTGTAACACACTAACACACACCGACGGCGCTCTTTTCATATCACGAAATCATTGTGATATCACATCATCAATCTGCAAAAGATCAGCAGAACTGTTCAGTTTGTGATCTTTTATGGATAATAACCAGCTCACACATTTAGGTTATAATTAATAGGTTATTAGTGAGAATGTTGTTTTGAAATGTTTTTAAACCGTTAAAATGTTCAGTTTTCTTGTTGTGATTGTAACATTATTTAAAGGTTACAAAAACGTTCCTTACAGTGTTCCACTAACTTTATTTTGACCCAAAATATAATTTTTTTTGAATGTTTTTGAAAATTTTCTAAGAACATAAAAATCTTTAGCTATCTTGTCCTGATTAGAACATTATTGAAAGGTTCCGACAATGTTTCTTACAATGTTCGACTGACTTCATTATTTTCACTCAAAATATAATGTTACTTGGACTTTTTTTATTAAAAAAATGTTTCTTGTCATGATTAGAAGATTATTTGAAGGTTACGAAAAAGTTTTTGCAATGTTCTACTAACTTTATTTTCACCCAAAATATAACGTTATTTGAATGTTATTTTTTAATGTTCTAAGAACGTTAAAATGTTCCATTTTTTGTCATGATTAAATGTTATTTAATGGTTACAAAAATGTTTTTAACAACGTTCTACTAACTTTATTTTCACCCAAAATATAATGTTTTTTGAACATTTATTTTTAATGTTCTAAGAACGTTAAAATGTTCCATTTTCTTGTCATGATTAAACGTTATTTAAAGGTTACAAAAACCTTTCTTTAAATGTTCTACTAACTTTATTTTCACCCAAAATATAACGTTAATTTAACATTTATTTTAAATGTTCTAAGAACGTTAACATGTTAAATTTTCTTGTCATTATTAAACGTTATTTAAAGGATACAAATACTTTTTTTTTAACATTCAACTTACTTTATCTTCACCCAAAATATAATGCATTTTGAAAGTTTATTTTTAATATTCATAGAACATTTTTGCAGAAATATGAAAACACTTTTCCAGAGCAACATTCTTGTAAACTCCATATAATGTTATAAGAATGTTTTGTCTCAAGGTTATGAGAACGTTTATCAAATATGAGTAATCATATGAATATTACTTTAAGAGCACTTTCTCCCAACATTTATATAACTTCTACAAAACATTGTGAGAATGCTGTGAGAAGGTTCCCTGTTAGCTGCGTTAAAAACATTTATATTATTTTGAATTTTGTCTCAGTGACCTCATTAAAACCTAATTTTAATCCTGTTTTTTGCATGTTTTGTTAATCTTATCAAATTATGAGTTGATAAAAGAATGATTCATTCATCACACACGTCCATTGCATTGTAGGATACATTTATTGTGTACTACACCTTTTGACCAATTTAGTGTGCACAGTATGCATACTGCAGAAAATAGCATGCTGTATGCTGTTCTCAGTGTTACCACAAATGTCCAAAAACCTACATTATGAGAGTTTTTGTGTACATTCTGGACTGGTCCAAAACATTTAATAGATTACTATAAAATTTTTATTTAGCTGCTTCATTAAACTTTTTTACTACAGTGTACATTTTAGTATACTTGTTTTCATAGTCGTAGCCCTCAGATTAGTGAAACACGTGCGCTAGCCGGGGTGTTTGTTTGAGTTTTTCCATTCTGTGCAGCTCAAACTATAAACAGGATATACTTTTAGATATGAATATCCATAAAAGCATTTCTCTGGTAACTGTTGTTTGCTGCTTTATGATGTCACTGCCAAACAGGAACCAGAAATCATTCACGCTAGGAAATGCCTAAATGATTGTTGATGCACTGTTATTGCTAATAATTGGCATTTTCTACTGATAGATAGATAGATAGATAGATAGATAGATAGATAGATAGATAGATAGATAGATAGATAGAACTTTCTCAAGCTCATATACTGCACAGTAAATGTAACTTCTTTAACTCACCAATTGTTGTTTTGTGTCTTTGCTTTTGGAACTGGATCTTTACTCTAATCTAGACCTAATTATAAGTTTATTATTTTGCAGTTTAGGCTGATTTTGAGGACAGTATATGTGTTTTCTATTTTGTTAATTTGATTATTTGTATTTTTTAATCTTAGATGCTTTGTTGTGACGTTAAACTTTGACTGTTTCTAGCATATTGCTAGCTTGTTTTGCGGATAAATGTGTGTTGATGAGATTGATCTAAGCAGGTCAGTGGGTTTGGTTACTGAGAACAATATCAGAGCCATAAAATGCGCTTGATATATTGATATGAATGTTTACAGACACACACGTGAGAAAGCGCAGGCTCGGCCTGTTTGCATGCTAAATCATTTTATTAGCGGTCAGATTCGACCAAAACATCCGAACCGATCAACAACAAGAAGTGTGTGTGTCTGTGTGTGTGTGTGTGTGTGCGTGTGTGTGTGTGCGTGTGTGTGTGTGTGTGTGTGAGTGTGAGTGTGTGTGTGCGTGTTTGACTGTGTGTGTGTGTCGCTGTCATTCCTGAAGCGTTGCTCAATTCTAGAAAAGCAGGAGTTGTGGTGGATGAACGGTCGAGCCCCATAACTGTCACACACTCACTCGCTGAACTGAAAGGGTGGAGAAAAGCAGACATCAAGCAGACAGAACCGGAGCGTATGAGTGATGGAGACACAAACAGATCAGTTTACATCAGACAGACAAGACGAACCAGTCCACAAAACCACATTACAGACATTCATTACTGCACACACACACACACACACACCAACTGATTAAAACTAACTGACAGAATCAACCGCACTCACTCACTGAACACTTGACAGAAATGAATACGTAAGTTCATCAAGAATGCATTCAACTCATCAAAAGTGACAGTAAAGGCATTTATAATGTTTCTATTTCAAATAAATGCTGTTCTTTTGAACTTTCTATTCATCTGTGAATCCTGAAAAATAAAATCTATTACAGTTTTCACAAACGTATTGTGCAGCACAACTGTGTTCAACATTGATAATAATCAGAAATGTTTCTTGAGCAGCAAATCATCATATTAGAATGATTTCTGAAGATCATGTGACACTGAAGACTGGAGTAATGATGCTGAAAATACAGCTGCGCATCACAGAAATAAATTACACTTTAACAGAGATTCACACAGAAAATATATTTCACAGTTTTTACTGTAGTTTTAATCACATAAATGCAGATTTGGTGTGCAGAAGAGACTTCTTTCTGAAATATTACAAAATGTATTTAATCCAGACTTTCTGTACATGGATTAAAGCTGTTAAATCAACCTAAATGTTACTTTTAGTTAAAATCTAATGTGTCGTAATGTTTAACTTCGCAGCATTGAGTCATTTCCAGTTAAATATGCGTATACCTTCATGACATCGTGTCTGACATCATAAAGCGTCTGTTTATGAGTTCCATGAATGAAAGTAAGTTTCTCTCTCATACTTTATCAGGATTTCATGATGTTCACTCTTTTATGTGGGGGATTAGTGGTGTGTTGTATTCGAAGCTCAGAAACTAACCCTAAGGTTTTGGGTTCGAGTCTTGGGCCAGCAATTCCACGACTGAGGTGCCCTTGAGCGAGGCACCAAACCCCCAAATGTGTGTTCACGGTGTGTGTGTGTGTGTGTGTGTGTGCACTTTGGATGGGTTAAATGCAGAGCACGAATTCTGAGTATGGGTCACCATACTTGGCTGTATGTCACATCACTCACTTTTTTTTATCAGTCTCGTCCAGATCAATAGTTCAACTCTTTCATGGGAAAAGTCATTATTTTACTTTTCTGTATTTATTCCTTCATTTATTTAAATGTATTTTTATTATTATTATTATTACATGTTTTTTAGGAACCCATGAGGAGATTTCTGTAAACTCTCTACTTCCTGTTGGCACTAATAATGACAGACTAGATCATGTTAATATCTCCAATCTTTGTGCTACACAGCAGCGAGTTTCCGATGCTTCACTATTGTGATGTTAAATCTGTTGTAAGGAAATAAAGCTCTGTCTTCCTGTAGATGTGTGACATAACAGCAGAACAGTGAAGGGCGTGTGCGCTCGATTCATTCATCTGCTTCCCATCAGACCCAACAATACAGACTTTCCTGAAAGACCGCTGCCCTGAGAGAAACCCAGATCCTCTGCTGCGTGTTCGTTCTTTCTTTCTTTCTTTCTTTTATTAGACAGAAAAGTAGTGAATACACTCAATTTGTCGAGAATAACACAATAGAGTTAAAACAATCCCCCACCTTATCAGACATCTTAGAAACCTTATTCAAATTCTTTTTATACCCAAATAATATGGATTCTGTTTTACCCAAATGCAACATCAGTTTCATTTCAGAAAGCCTTACAAAGCTCCTTAAAGCATTAGTTCACCCAAAAATTAAAATTATGTCATTAATCTTTTTCATCTTCCGAACACAGTTTAAGATATTTTAGATTTAGTCCGAGAGCTTTCTGTCCCTCCATTGAGAATGTATGTGCGGTATACTGTCCACGTCCAGAAAGGTAATAAAAACATCATCAAAGTAGTCCGTGTGACATCAGAGGGTCTGTTAGAATTTATTGAAGCATCGAATATACATTTTGCTCCAAAAATTATGACTTTACTCAGCATTTTCTTCTCTTCCGGGTCTGTTGTGAGTGCGTTCATGACGCTGCAGTGACGCCGCTGATGTACGACGCTGCTGACATGTTATCTTTGTTATTAGGCGCACCAGAGAACACGTCAGCAGGGTCGTACGTCAGCGGCATCCCTGTAGCATCGTGAACGCACTCACAACAGACCCGGAAGAGAAGAAAATGCTTAATAAAGTCGTAATTTTTGGAGCAAAATGTATATTCGATGCTTCAATAAATTCTTCAACAGATGCAATATCTGATGTATCATATGTGTTTATCCTGGTTTTATAAATGACGTGGCCAATAAACAGATATCCTCTGATGGACTACTTTGATGATTGAACTTACCTGTGCCAACGTGATGCGTATCTGACACGCATGTTTGTTTAATTTGCGCTTTAATATGAAATTATACTGTTGTTTATTGGCTGACAGGACAGATACATTTGTTTTTACTGACATACGGCCTGACAGCATCTCAAAGAAACAAAAGAGGGCCTAAAACACTTCCCTGAGGGACTCCATTTTTAACAAATGTTTCCTCAGAAAGAACCCCATCAGTTTCTACCCTCTGAACTCTCCCAGTTGAATAAGAGTTTAACCAGGCTATCACTTTACTTGAAAATCCATGACACTTGATTTGTCTAAGAGTATTGAATGAGTTACTGCTTCAAACACTTTCTGGAGGTCCAAAAGTGCCATACCACACATTTTATCTTCATTAGTCTGCCTCCTTATAAAATCTGTTAAATAAAGTAAAGAAGTATCAGTTGTATTACATTTTTTTAATGGAATGATTTTGGCTAACTTCACATCAAATGGGACTATATCATTTTCCAAGTAAAGAACAATAAATGTAATAGTTGGAACATCTCTTAAAAATCTAGCTGGAATGTTGTCCAGTCAACTTAGACACTTGAAGCTCTTCTAGCATTTTAGTAATTTGATCTACAACACATTCTCACTCCCAACTCGTCACATGTATTTGCACAGCAGAATAATTAATTAGGAAAAATGTAGATCAAGAATTGGTTTGGAATCGGATCATAACTCCCAGAATCAGAATCGGATCACGAACTGCCTAAACATTAAAACCTCTAGTGGCTGAACTTACAGTATATTTGCCCGTAGTGTGTTTAATATTGTTCAGAAGTGGGCAGATTTAGGGTAGGGGTGGGGTTAGGTGCTCCAATGAAAGTATACATTTATATAAAAGTATTTCTATTTTTTACAAATGCATGCAAATCATTAAATTAAGACAAACAGCTGAAAATAATGGAGGACCCTGCACGTTGAAAAGTGATGCTACAGGGGTCCTGATCATGCGTCAACATGTGACGAGTTGGGAGTGAGAATGGGTTGTAGATCAAATTACTAAAATGCTAGAAGAGCTTCAAGTGTCTAAGTCAACTGGACGACATTCCAGCTAGATTTTTAAGAGATTTTGGATCTACACTAACTTTAGTCAAAGAAAGACAATTTGCCAGCACTCCTTGTTTTAAATAATAATACGATAACTCTATTAGCGTCCGCACTAACGCATGATAATGTTCATTTGTTAAAAGTGCACGCTCGCTGCTTTATATGTTCGTGCTCTTTAAAGCAGCATGGATTCTGATAATTGCCAATGTTTCTATCATTCATCGGCTGGAAAAAAATCACTATGAAAGTGACTGCAACAATATCGTTTCTTTATAGTGTTATTATTATGTGATGTGGACTCTGCTATTCTTTCCAATTTTGGATGACTTCTTTATCATTATAGTTATCACTCTTGGTGTGAACGGACCTTTAATGTAAGTTACATAATCATCAACAGATTATGAACACAATACAGACAGTTAAATGCTAACTTACCAATCAATCAACAGCATTTATCAATAATCTAAGTGAGAGTCCAGCCAAAAGTTGTCATTATTAATTATCTTTGTGTCATGACCCTTCTTCTGTGGAACCAAAACGCAGATGTTTAGCTGAATGTTTGCGCTGCTCTTTGACACAAGAGATCCTCATCTCATAACCTCCATATGACTCAGTATTTCAGGTGTTTTATGAGGAGCAGACGTCACCAACTGTAATATAATGAAATATTTGTGATGTAAATGTTGCCCGCAAAAACATTTTGTCCTATTTCATCAGAAAACACATTTGAACGGATGAAAGATTCTGACTGGCCAACATTTACCAGCAGAGACTAACTAAACCGTGCTAACCAGCTACACCTTGCCGTTTGTACTGGGCATTATTTTTCTTATATGCAATATAATAGATATAAAATAATTTTATATATATTTTTATTTTTATTTTTATTATTTTTTTTTTATGATATTTAATAGATTTTAAATTATTTTATATATTTTTTTATTTTTATTTTTTAATTTTATTATTTATGATGTGGTTATGTGACCACCCTTAAACGTGATTTTGAATATGTTGTATTTTTTCATATTTTTTTTATTTTTTTTTATTTTGTTGAAATGTATAGCGTGTATGTTCTGTGTTTTTGCTGAAACCCAAACAAAGAGTTTCTATCCTTGAACAAAAGCTACTATTACATGAGTAATAAATAATTGGCCCATGTTGATCTCTTTACGTAAGTTAGCCGGGCGTTTCACTACATCAATACAGAAATATTGACTGGAAATTAAATGATTAACAAATTATCACATTCCAAATCCGATCTTTAACTTTTAGGTTTATATCAAACTATAATGCTGTTGAGTTTAATCTCTAGGTGTGTATGTGTGTGTGGGGGACAGAGAGAGAGAGAGAGAGAATGTGTGTGTGGGCTGTTGATCTACATGGATTTTACTTGGAAGTTGAAGGGGAGAAGGCGGGAAAATCCCTGCATACTTATGCAAATCAGTGAGATGAGATCATAATGGGAGCGACAGGATGTGGGCGGAGCTTCATGATCACTTTCTCTGCACAGAAACCAGCCTCACACACACACACACACACACATACTCGCACACTGCAAAACCTTTATAACCTACACTAAATCCTCACTGTAACACGATTAGCAAACAAAACATGGAAAAATATGTGTTTGTTTTAAAGTAAAATGAAAAATGTTGTTTATATATGCTAAAAATATGTTTTAATACTATCTTAATTTTTGCATGAGTCTGACTCAGTAATAATCCAGTATTTCTGCTGTTGTTGCTTAGTTGGGTTTACAGTCTGGTTAGTCACGTGACTGCAGCAGTTTATATTGTTTAATGAATCATTTTATCTACTGGGAATGAATTACTTTGAATTTTTTATTTATTTTTTGCTATTCATAATTAATGTTACATACAATTTCATATTTATGTTTTATTTTTGTTTATAATTTTATGAATTATAAGTATGTGACTTAATTTATACAATTATATATAAAACATTTATTATTTTTAATTATATTAATTTTGCAGCAATTTTACAATAAAAATAAATGCTAATTATTAAAATTTGTATGCATTTTCATTTACTTATTTATTGTTTGCATATTTAACCTATATAAAAGTAAATGTTTGATGTGTTAAAACCTCTTGAAATTCTGAGTAATATTTTTTTTTATGTTTTTACTGCATGTTGGGGCTTCTTTCAGCATAAATATGATATCACAAACACACACACACACACACTGACCATCGCAGCTTCCAGAGAACTGTGGAAAAGTGTGGCGTTTTACACAAACAAGACTCGACAGGCACTTGAGAAGTGCCAGTGAGCACAGTAAACACACACGAGCTCTTATCTGATCCCTGTCATAAACTCCCTTCTGTTTCATGCACTTTAGTCACACTCAGCAGCTTCTCTTTAGGGGTCACTTCATGATAGTTTTACCTGGACAGGTAAACCTGACAGCAGAAAACGAGCATTTAATGCAGCTTTAGTGCAGCTTGCAGCAGTGCTGTGAATGAAAAGTGCAATTTAAAGCATCATGCATTGAATTCAGCTGTCAGGCATAGTGGCAGATTGAGGCCGCGGGCGAAGCCGCCAGTGACTTCAATGGCGTTTCCAGCTTTCTTTCGGGCTCGGCTTATCGAAAAACATACTTGACCTGAATAATTTCTGTGTCGGTAATCTAAGCCATGACAAAAGAGATTTTAGGAGTGTACAGGGAATGTTAGTCATGAGAGTCACGGTCAAACTGACAAAGCACCTGATGTTTACTGTGCGCATAGTTGTGTGTATTGTTCAAAACTGAAAGTATAGCAGCGTACGCCTGAAACACACCTGAAGTACGTTATAAGATACACATATTAATTCTTTAAACATTTGTCACTTTTGTTGAGACCTCATAATAACACACCAAACATGACGACGGCAAAAGGATTCCGGAGTAAAACTGCTCTATTTAGTAACTGGTAATCAAGTCATCTGAGATGGTTTGTTGGAATCTAGTGTATAAGATAAATTCAGTTCAAGGCCATCAGATTTACCATCTCAGATTACCTTAATTCCAGGGTTGTTTAAAGTGTTTTCGAGCTCATAAACTCTTTTCCGACTGTTTTCTGCAACTCTCACAGGTATTGAATGATGAGTGTGAGATTATACAATTCAAAGACTGTTTACTGCTTATTATGGTTCTCAGTTTCTGTCTTGTTCAGCTGCATCTATTTGCATGTGGATCCAAAATTCAAATGCAGTGAGTGTGTATTTGAATGCCGGACCTCTAAAAAACAGTCGCTTTGTGCTCTAAATGCAAAACTAAACCTACTATGAAAAATGCAATCAAGTTCAAGCAAAGGTCAAACTGCATCAAATGCGTTGTTTGGAAATTCTAGGTCTGAAAAATCAAACAACGGCACACAAATAAGTATTTAAAGAACTAAACCTAGCTGTATTTGCAATCATATTTAAATGTGTAAAAGTAATGTTATTATGTAAACTTAAGGAGAACTGACTTTATACATAAAAAAAAAAAATAAAATACCAAGACTTCAAACATGATGGAGAAACGTGTCGGAATTCATTTTTTAAAAAACAGCTGAATCATTCTGTTGATTTGCTGTGAAATTTGACCTGGATTTTTAACCTGTTTATACTTTATGCATCCGAGATGCGTAAAAATAGCATTCATACTGCATTCTGCTGCATGTTTGTTTTGAACTTCACACGAAAGAGTCGTGTTTCAACACATCTGTGATCTCTGATAGGGAGACTTGAGCAAATTGAGCAATTATAAAGTAAATGTTGAAATAAGGTTCAGTGGAACATTGTTCAGGAGGGTAAGGCACAAATGCAAGATAAAAGACTTTTAATCAGAAATTTTATTTTTAGAAAAGACGTATACAAAAATAGCAAATAAATGCCATACATAATAGTTATAACATCTGAGAGGCAAACCTCATACATATTATCCAGTGACTTGACAAATCACAGAAAAATTGAGCAGAATCTTCAATGATATATCTGATTTGTACTCGATTGACAAGTATTACAAAGAATATATAGTTTATGCATACATTTATATACAATAGAAAAAATATTAATCAGTACAGCAGATATGAATGTTACAGACACTTCACTCTGCTCTGACAAATGGTTTGACAAATATACCTACACACAAAACTTCATTTCCCAATATCAAAAAGCCTTAAAAAAGCTTTACATTCTCTCACAGTTCAAACATTGTGTAGAACAAGTGTTTACATAGAGTCTTTAAGTGATGTAGCAATACTATCTGATACATGCCACGCCCGCGTGGCACTCGAACCAGAAAATTGCCACTTTTACAGGTTCATAAAACCTACTTTAGCCAAAACTCTGGCTTACAGTTTCTGTGAAACCTTTTCCCTCTGGAAACAGTGTGTTTCTAAAGAGAGGATCTTCAGAGCAACCTAAAGTTCCTCATTAGCAGGAGTACAAAGTCTCTACTTTTGACTAAAAGCGACCCTCTTCCGTCAGGTCCACTTTAATATCCGGTCTCCTCAATTCTCCAACCAGTGGAGTTCTTCCCAAACTTATAGACCAGTCTTCTTCCATCCACTCTCTCCAGAATCTCTCGTTTGTAGTAATACCTGTAGGAAAGAGCAAGTGTTCTGGTTATTCCACTGTCCTAGCATCCACCGAGACAAATCCCCCCCCCCAAAACGCTTGATCCCAGAATTGTGTCTTTTACCTCATGGCTCTACTGAGCTTCTCATATGTCATGCTGCTGTTCTTCTTCTTCTGCCCCCAGAGCTGAGCAACAGCTTCGGACTTCAAGAACTTGAAGACGCCATCCCTGCGGTCCTCCCATTTCATCAGACCATGGTTCTTCTCTGGGTGGATCAGGATGTCGCGGATAAACTCCCAAAGGTGGGTTCCTCTTGGAGCTGCAATGACGCAGTAGAGTCTAGTTTAGTACGGATGATTGTTACTTGATCTTGAGCATCAAGTACCTCTAGAGTTCTGTGTACTCACCGTGTTTGCTTTTTTTGGACTGAATGAAATGGTCAAATCCCTCACTTTGGCACTTCGGGGGTCGTCCTCTGCCTCTCTTTTTGGGCTCTCCTGACTCTTGTTTCACAAAGTTCTCTGTGGAAAAGAACGCAGTCAAACGTTAGATTGGTCGATTTGGGTATTCCCTACTTCATCATTCCATTTAAACCTGCTGCTTGAGAGCCAGCTACTTGCAGAGTTTGGTTTCAATCTGTCTGTAATTGCCAAGTAAACCCGAAAACCTTGATTATCTGGTTCAGGTGTGTTTGACTAAGGTTGAAACTAGCTTCTGCAGATAGTTCTCCCTCTATGAGCAGAATCAGAGAAGAAGAATCGGAGGAACTTACTGGTGCTGGCGGAGTAATGCATCTCTGAGTATTCTGGGTCGGAGTCGCTGCTGTTGGACTCAGGTGAGCTTGGGTTCAGGAAGCTACCTGTAGAGGACATACCAAAGAAAAGAGTGTTCAGACTTCAAGAGAACTTTGGGATGCTTGACCTTAACACATAAGTAGAGTTAGTAGCGACACACACCAGTGTGGGAACTCTGAAAGCTCTCAGTTAGAGAGTCATAGCCGTGGTCACTCTCTGGAGTCAGCTGGTTGGGGTACTCATCAAAGTACCTGTAGCTGTTCTCCGAATTGTCTGCGCAAAGAAAATTCCAAATGTTATTTCAAGTACCGATGGTTGGACATTATTTTTAATGGTTTGTGTTTAAAAGTTGCAAAGTGAAATTTGCTTCTCACCTGATGGGATTGAGGGCTGGACCACCACCGTTTCCAGAAGTGGACCAAGGCTCGGCCCATGCATGAAGGGAAACGAGTTCTGCAGTATGTCGTCCAGTAAGTCTAATTCAGATTCACTCAGACATGTCTCAGACAGGTCAGTAGCTGTAGACACAAACAAATCAAGGGTGTTAATGCATTCAAGTACCAAAACTTCAAAGGCTTCTTCAAACAAGTTCCGTTTTTGTAGCTCACCATATCTGGCCTTTTGGGTCTCCAGGCTGTGGTGAAGCCGTTCACCAAGCATCGATCCGAACATGCTCATCAAAGTTTCTTTTGACATTGTGCACAGTGTGATCCCATCCATGTCACAGCAGTTCATATTCAGCAGACTGGCATCGAACCTGCTGTCCTCCACGTGAAATCCGATCCACTCCAGAACGTTATGCCTGGTCCACATCTGTGGGTTCACCAGGTCCCAGGAGCCTGCCGGAGAACAGGTTCAAAGTAAGTTTAGCCTCATTCACACCTGATATCACCCAAACCAACCCCCGGTGTAGATGCCCCTAACAATAGAAGAATACCCGCTCAGGTTTACTGTCTCCAGGGCCTGAGCTACTGTTGTGTGTTTAACTATCTGTTGTGTTGATACCCTGTAGGTTTTAATCACAGTGTCAACAATGACTGCTTTGCCCGAAAGACCATAAAGAAAGCATTCCTTCCCATCTACTGTGGGCCAAGTTAAACATTGCCTCGGTTAATGATTTTAAGAGTCAGAAACTGAGGTCAGACTTCAGGGATGAGAGATTATCATTGTGTCTGGGCTCTCGGTTAGGTGATGGGAACCATCCCAAGCAGGCAAAAACTATACAGATATCAAGAGCTACTGCTTGTTTATTCTTAAGAGCCATGTTGATGAAGTCTTACCCATTGTGCTGTTGTTGTTACTGCCGAAGGTCATCTCTGAGAGATGTGGTGGTCTGCCCATCGGTGCTGTCATGCTCAACAAGTTGGACTGCGGTTCAGATGGGTACAGGTTGGCATTGGCGTTGTTGAGAATAAGACTAAGTTCGCTTGACGCCATGAGAGTTCTGCAAGATAAGAAACCATATCAATTAAACCTCATCCAAAACTGCAAATCAGAAGTATGTTCTTAAAAAAAAAAAAAAAAATTTAATAAATAAATAAATAAAAAAACTTGTTTGGAAGGTAATGATTTAAAAAGCAAAGTATTTACCAGTTGTGGTGGATAAAGACAGCTTGGTTTCCAGATAAAATCCCAGTGCAAGTGTTAGTCGGGTAATAATCCAGTCAGTAAGGGTTTGTCTTCAGCGGTTTGAGGTTCACTGTTGAGAGAATCAGAAGGTTTGCTAACGCACCTGCTGCTGCTGGTGAATTTATAGGGCAAGAACGGGGCAAAGAGGGGGCGTGACCAGGTGAGGTGCATGAGGAGGCGTGGCCAGGTGAGCATATTCTCCTGGGAGGGGAAATTCCAGCGAATATCTCTCTCTCTTGCTCTCGCTTGGCCACTCTCCCCTTTTGTTTTTTTTCCTGAGAATAGCTTTTCAGACCTTGAAACATGAACTTGAAACATGACAAGGCAGCTAACATACATTCAGAGATAAACGCGAGCAAATACTATGTCACCTGTGCTCTTTCCATGACAACACACACACATTAACCCATTCTCTCAACTATTCCTGGAGGGATGAAGTCATTTCTGTCAATATTTACCGTCGACACAGATGTGTGTGTGTAACTTTATAACAGGTTTCAGTTTGCTGCAGGACTGACTGGTGTTTCTCTCTGTGTGTGTTTTGGGTCTTCATACATGGCTGAGTGCTTTTGTAGTAGATGTAGGCGATGATAAACACCATTCTGTTGTTGTGGATGAAGCTTATAATGACAGTGAGTGATGTAAGCATTTCAACCTCAAGTCTGAAGCAATTCATATGAGCAGAATTTGTTTTTGCATTCTTTTTGTGGACCATTGTAAAGTAAATACCACCATATATGAACGGAAGTCATTAATTACCATGCATAAGTGCACTGGCTTTTCGGTTTCTATTTTTACGCAATTTGCTAGCCCACTGTACTAAAAATAGCAGTTCATCATGTGCTCCAAATTTAGATGTTTCCATGTTATTCTCTTCACATTTTTCCTCCTTTGATAACTGCAGCTCTTTTTCCGTTTCTTGTCGACGCCACGCTGATGAGTGTTGAAGCTAAGACGTCTTGGAATGCAAATGAACAGGTTCTGACAAAGATAAATTATTCTTGAGACCGCAAGACTTTCCATATGCGGAGGCGTCTGTCACCCCATCACCCACCTGTCGCTCTCTCTGTCTTGCATCATGTCGATTAAACACTCAATAGAGAAGCAAGTGCGAACCCATCCATCAGTCATGAGTGTACGTAGGTTCGTCTGTAAGTGCAGAATTCTTTGAAAACATCATTGCAAATACTAAAAAGCAGCATTTTGAAGATCTCCTTGTTATTTAAACCAGATTACTTAGGAAGTCTGTGTGGTTTTCCTAAGAACATGCTGCAGATGTGATCAAATACAGCTACTCTTTGTTTTCAGACTTGAGATGTTTAATTGGTCAATTCTGCAGAGGTGAGACTAGATCATAAATAAATACAATCACCTGCGTGTGAGATTGAGATAAACAACATTGGATCACTATTATAAAGGTCATGTTTTTAAAAGGTCAAACTGAACACGTTTTTAACAGCATTTCGCAAAGGTATTCATCTCCTGAGGTCATGATGAGCTATACGTTTGATAATAAAGAACTAAATCAGATCTCTTTACGTCACTACTTGCCATTAAATAAATGATTCATAATTAAAGCTTAAAGTCAGTCTGAAGCCATTATGACTAACTTAAAATTCTCAATGACCCTTATTTTCACATAGAAATTTCCAAACGTTGTGAGTAATGGGTTGGACAGGGTTCGGTTTTTGTTTGTAATCATAATTAGCTTAAATTAAAACACGGAAGTCATAGGGAAGTCCCAGTGGTGATGGCAAACACTAGTCCGTCCGTGCGTGTTTCGCTCGGCTTGGGGTCTGTTATATATTCACCACATCAAGCAAAGCATGAAGGTCAGTGTGACAGCGAGGAATTCATTCTGTCGACTTCCCAAAGTCATTTACTGCTCCAGACTCCATTAATAGGCTAGTTAATGAAGTAAATGAGAGCTGCACACAGTCTGACTCCATTAGTGTGAAACTCCTGCCACCACGCGGAGAGATCCGGGTACTGCAACTACTTCTATACTATATGTATAGAACTACTATATGTAAACATAACGACACAGCGATAATAAACCACGTATTAAGCAGATAATAAACCACGTATTGATGTGTAGGTTTTTCTGGTTTTTTTTATGCTTTCACACGTCACATTGTTTACATTAGTTAAAAGCTTCACAATGTAACGGTTTGGTTTAAAGAAGCAGCTTTAAAGAAACCGTGAAGCCTAGTGAATGAGATAAACGCGAACTCTAATCTCATCTGTCCTCAATTTAAACACTTACCGAGCGTGTCTGTTTGTACAGTGACACAATGCAAATGTTTACTAACATTTTTCATCACCTCAGTAGAACATGAACACGAATGACTGACAGAAGTTCATCAGGCGAGGCGCGCGCCTCACGCCATACATCTGTAAATGACGTCACGGACCGCTAGCGTTATGCTCACGCAGCAAAAGTCGTCTAAATGATTTTTAATATATATCTAAAAATCCTTAAAGACGAGACTGATGTACTTGAGAATCTCCACAGGTAGTGTTATGATATTGTCAATAAAAGCAAGTCTTACAGTATATCTTTGTGGCTTCACAAGTGTGTTTCAGTGACTTTTTAGAAATATTTTACTAGAAAATTAGGCAGAACGTCGTTACGAACGGCTTTAGATTTTTCAAAATATATTTTTAATATGCTGTAAACGGTGAAGTTCGATGAAATACATTTTTGAAATTTAAAATATAGTTCCAACCTATATATAATAAATATCTAAAAACATATTTCAGTCTTACACTACAATTAGACTAAATGCAAATGTGGATGGAATATAGCCTACTAGAGATCAATACCTGATGCAATTTTTTTCATATATTGGTTAAAAAAAAAACGAATTTCCTTCCTTTCCCAACTAGTTTTTCCTTTAAACATCAAAAATTGCATTTTCTTTAACTTTAATATCTGGAGGGCAAAACTCTGTTTTTTTATATATATATACTTATATATAAAAAGACTATCTATACTTATTTTCCATGCGTTGAAGTAATAGTGTGGTTATGAAAACTCGTTAAAAATCACAAATATAAGTCTGGGAATGATGTAGGGATGAAAAGGTAAGACAAAAGACAACCCTCTTCTATTTGAGCTTCTTCGTCGTCTAGATTCCAGCTCTGGAAGTTCACGAGGTGCATCATGGGAGGCTTTTCACACGAGGCCTTTGCCTTTGCTCCAACTAAAACACTTTTTGACGTGAGAAATAAGCGTCTAAATGTTTGGCTTGCAGTGCATGCAGGATATATGTCCTGTGTAAGATCTCATTTATCTATCGTCTCTGTGGCCAGGAGGTCTTTTAATAGAACAGGCCGACAGCTGCACACACACACACACTCCAGTGCTGTTATAAATACTGAGGTGTGTGTGTGTTCAGTTTCAGAGATGGCCGACAGAAAGAGCAGCAGCAGCGGAGGCGTCAGCTCTCGTCTGACCGTCAGGAGGAAAGAGAAAGCAGAAAATGAGGCCAAGAAAGAGGAGAAACCCCCTAAAGATGGAGAGGAAGCCGAGGTGAACGGGACAAGCGCGCCGGCGGAGAACAGAGAGGCCGCCACCGGAAACGGAGCCACGGCAAACGGAGAGAACGCAGAGAAACCGGAGCCCATGGAGCTGCCGCCGTTTGAGATCATCACCGGGTGAGTCAGAAAAAATCATCAGACGAGAAGAAATTAAGCTGGAACAGAACCTTCTCATCATTTACAGTTCTTTCCAAACTTTCCTGCTTCTGCGGAACACAAGAGATGTTTGGTAGAGTGTATGACCTTCTGAAAAACATCATAAAAGTAGTCATTATTACTTGTGCATCATAAATCATAAAACGGCTTTGTTTGAGGAACAGACCCAACCCATAAGTCATATGTTTGCACACAAACATAATAAATCACAATCAGTCACGTGACACGTGAAAACCAGTCGTGCTTGGGATCATTGACGACTTCCAGCAGAATATATTAATTATTAAAAACAAAGCAAATCATGAGATTTAAGGGAATGAAACCATAATAGAGAGTCTGTTCCACACACAAAGCTTAACAGTCTTCAAAGTAAATGTTCTTCATTTGGCATCAGTGGTTCCATGAAGAACATTTAACATCTATTGAACCCTTTCATTGGACAAAAGGTTCTTTATAGTGGATTTTTTTATACTAGGAACTGTTCTTTTAAGAACTGTTCAAGTTCTTTGGGGAACCAAAAATTGTATGGTTCAACTTTATTTTAAGGTGTCCTTGTTACAGTGCAATTATACATTTAAGTACTGAGTAATATTAATTAGCTACATGTACTTACTATATGGTTAGGGTTAGCATGTAATTATCTCAGGAACCGCACTCCAGTGGTTTGAGTCTTACATCTCAGATAGGTCCTTCAAGGTCTCTTGGAGAGGTGCCTCAGGGCTCAGTTCATGGACCACTTCTCTTCTCTGTCTACATGGCATCACTAGGTTCTAGTGAGTATTTCGACATGAATAATCTACTAAACGTTCCACAGAAGAGAGAAAGTCATACGGTTTTGTAATGTTACGAGGGTGTGTAAATGATGACAGATGTTTCATTTTCAAGGAAATTAACCCTGATAAGAATATTCTGGAGAAATGCAGACTGCTGAAAGTGTGTTTTCACATTGATTCCATAGAAAAACTGTTTATGGTCCCCCAAAGAACCTTTAAAATAACCATTTTCCTTTAGAATTTTAGCTCCTTTTTCCATTATAAAGAACCTTTTGTGCAATGGAAAGTTCCATGGATGTTCTTCATGGAACCACTGATGCCAAAACCCTTTATATTTACGAGCGTAAAGCGTGTTTCTCCATGGGTGTATCTGTGAATCTATTGGGGAATGTGTGAACCGAACGCAGATAAATCCAACCCACCCCCCACCAAGCTCAGTCCTGACAGGCCGTGATGTGTCTCACTGTGTGTCGTCTAAAGAACACGCTCTTAAAAGTAACATCAGAGCATCCATATGCTGCTTTAAAGAACCGGAAACATCAGGAACGTTGTTAGTGTCCAGAGAAACCAACTTGAGAACTCTAAACGGTCAGAAATGGTTCTTGAGAAGAAGATGATTCTTGACTGGACTTAAAGTACCTTTTAGGTGTCAGTTTCCTCTTAGATGCTTCTCCTAAAACTCCCAAACAGAAATAAAACAACTTAGTCATCGTCTAATAAGAGTCTGGAGCTATGAAATGAAAGCGGAGCAGCTCAGATCATTTGATGAGAAATGTTTGAGTTCTTATCTTTATTTCTGACTTATGACTGGCATCTTGGAAATATTGTTTGCCATCTTTATTTCCATTTCCGACTGACGTTTATGAATGCAAATGTGCTTGATAATCCATCACTGATGAGTTTGATTCTGTCGACACATTAAAGCTGTGAATTGTTATGGATCATCTCGTAGCAGGTGCGTGTTGAATCAGGTTCATCTGGCAGCAAACGCACACAATGCCTCCAAACCGTGGGTTCTGTATATGGGTCAGAGACCAAGAATAAAGTTCTGCCACCGCTGAGGGTATTTATAACCCCGACAGCCCTTCTATCTGTCAGCCGGTGAAGGAGCTGTTAAAAACAACCACAGAAACCCCCTCAGAGGCCACAGACTTGGGCTGGGTATTGAGACAAATTCCACGATTCAATTAGTTTGTGATTCGTTTCAGTTTGATTCAGTATATTGATTCATTTGGTTATACAGGTAATCAGGTGCAGTGCATGTCAATCTCTCTCAACTAATGCTGTAAATGATACAATAAAGCCTGTTACTATATTAAACTGATTCATAAACAAACATTTTAAATCGTGCATTAAAAATTGATTTAATGTTATAATTATGTTTTTAATCCAGTCTGTTGTTGAAATATAAACATTTAAACAGTAGATGGCATAACTTGTCTTCATAACGGATTTATTGAAGCATACATTAAATATTTAAAAACAGATTGTGGCTAATTTAGTAAGTAAATAAATGTAGATATTGCATATATTTATCAAAATGCTCCTCTCTAGAGGTATTTTTCTAGCTGACTATATAGTTTATGGACACTGAATTTACTACTGAGGTAAATTACGTGACATTGTTTACAAGCTGTTTTATTTCTGCGGTTGACGTGATTCATTTTGGTTCCTTCTGATGTTCGTTCATGTTTATTTCGTCCTGTAACTGGTATTAAAGTGGTAGAGATTATTGTTTACTCGCGCTGCCACTTGAACTGATGCGCCACAGCAGCATTTCGTAATTAAAGTGATAGAATTTGAACGTTAAGACTTTGTTTCTTACCAAATGTAATAAAGCAAAAGGATTATTGTGATTTATTGGGTGGGCAGCACACTAAAATAATCTTTCTTTAAGTTTGGTTCACTTATCAACTAGTTCATTCATGAGAACAATCTGTTCATTGTATCCGTCACGTGACAATGTCACACACAGTGATGTATATTGTATACTGTGTTGGGGAGTTACATAACTTAATTACAAAATAAACGTAACTGGAATCTGTTACAGCTACTGAGAAAAAATGTGTAATTAAGTTACAGTTACTTATGAAAATGTTAACAGTTACAAAGGGGGTTACTTCTGAACATTTTTTTACACACATACAGATTTGATTTCTTTCCCAAATTGCACGGACTGCTCTAAAATATGATACACCAATATTTCAAGAGTATAGGACACGTGCTTATTTGATAACTGTTTTATTTCCTGTTTGGATTTGTGTAAAAGTGACCCTGGAGCACAAAAGCAGTCATAAGTAGCACAGGTATATTTGTAGCAATAGACAACAATACATTGTATAAGGTCAAAATTACACATTTTTCTTTTATGCCAAAAATCATTAGGATATTAAAGCAACACCATGTAACTTTTTCTGTGTTCAAAATTTGCCAAATGCATATAATGAGCGAGTACATCATAAATTCATCTACCAAACCGCCTTTTTGTCTTATCCCAAATCACCACGGTACATTTATAATAAGCGATTATTTTTGGACTATTATAGCCTGTTCGGGTCGTCGCCGCTGCGGAGTAACACATACCTGCGTGAATCGCCAAAGACATAAACTTGGAGAAGTAGCTCCGGTTAGAATGTTCTTCCGCGGGATGCGTGCAGTTCCGTTTATTAACCGCTGGAGCGCAAAAATTTTCACAGTGTTGCTTTAAGATCATGTTCCATGAAGATACTTTGTAAATGCCCTACCATAAATATATCAAAACTTAATTTTTGATTAGTAATATGCATTGCTAAGAACTTCATTTGAACAACTTTAAAGATGATTTTCTCTATATTTAGATTTTTTTGCACCCTCAGATTCCAGATTTTCAAATAGTTGCCAAATATTGTCCTCGGCCATATAATATAAATTATATGAATATAACTATTAAGGTAAATACATGTAAATATTTTAAAATATATACTGTTTGTATGTGCACACACACACACACACACACACACATATATATATATATATATATATATATATATATATATATATATATATATACAAAATATATATACAGTACACACGCATATATTGTGTAAACAAAAACTTATATTTTATATATATATTAATGCTGATTTGCAGACAGCACTAATATATATATATATATATATATATATATATATATATTCAAGACATGGTTACGACTTTAATATTGGGTTAATAAAAATTGAGAAATCAATAGTTTTAACCCAGTCGCACCACAGACTCTGGATTGTTGGGAAATATTACAGGTAGAACTCCTAAATACTTTTATGCCTTTTTCAAGAGTGAAAATGCCTTGTAATGCTAGGAGGCTCCAGTAGAGGGCGCAGGTCTTGAATTCACCTCCTCGTGTGTCCACAGGGATCGCATGGACCCGTTTTTCTACAAGTTCCAGTTCAAGAACGTGGAGTATTCTTCCGGCCGGAACAAAACGTTCTTGTGTTACCTGGTGGACCAGGGGCCCGGAGCCAGTGGGCTCCTCAGGGGCTTCATCGAGGATGAGCACGCAAGCGGCCACGCCGAGGAGGCCTTCTTCCAGCAGGTCCTGCCCAACTATGACCCCGCCCTCAAATACACCATCACCTGGTACATGTCGTCCAGCCCGTGCTCCGCCTGCGCCGCGAAGCTGGCCGAGATCCTGAAGGCCAGGAAGAGCCTCCATCTGTCCATCTACTCCGCGCGGCTCTTCGAGTGGGAGGAGCCTGAGATCCAGGCGGGGCTAAAGGCGCTGGCGGCCGCCGGCTGCAAACTGCGCATGATGAAGCCGCTGGATTTCACCTACACCTGGAACACGTTCGTGGAGAACGACGAGCAGACGTTCACGCTTTGGGAGGACTGCCAGGAGAACTACGAGTACTACCAAGACAAACTGGCCGACATCCTGCAGTGATGTAAGAGACGGTCTTTAACGAACACTTACACGAACATATACAGCACATAGAAATGATATTAAAGTTCACTAACGCTGAAACTATTTTTTTTTTAAATTCTGTTACTTAAAGGAAAAGTTCACCCAAAATTAAAATTCTGTCATTAATTACTCACTTTTGAATTAATGACAGAGTTTTCATTTTTGGGTGAACTTTCCCATTAAAGGGGTCCTATGACGTTGCTAAGAATACCATAATTTTGTGTATTAGTTGAAATGCGATACAAAGTTCTGGCATTAAACTCTAGATGGTGCGACTCACTATGACATAATGACATGATTATCACATGGCACAGCTGATTGGTTCTCTCCTGATTTGAATCTCAACATTCAAATACTTGGCTAGTGCATGCTGTAGCAGTAGCAGTGCAGGTCAGAAGCCCTCCACCTTCCCCAGCTCCACCTGTATAGATCTGCTACAAGGTGATTATGTATGCTATTGGGGTTATTCATATATGTTATGTGTTTAACAATACTACAGCGAGAATAAAAGTTATGCCTTCTGTCTTTGTGTGAACATTTGTGTGTGTGTGTGGGGGGGGGGGGGTAGTTGTGGATGAGTCTTAACTTTTATAAAGAATAACTCTTTGGGTTTTAGACTTTAGTCTTTGCAAATTAAGGGATCTTATCTATTCACAAACAGCTTCAACTATAATTAAAATTAAAATATTTATAAAAATACTGCAGTATAATACAACATTATGTTTACTATTAATCATAAAGAAATGTACTCACTTAACTGTTTGATTTGAAATACTCATCACAGGCTGACATTTTATTGACTCTCATTAACACACACACAGAGTCAAACCAGCTCTGGGCGTTAGCATGTGGCTAAGCTAAAACTTTACACTCATCATGCACAAAAAAACCAACACAAGGTTATGGTTTAAATGCTATATATTGTTTGTTTTATGCAAGACTAAACATTAACATGCTAACTAGTCAATAAGTACAAAAATATGTAGCACATAACAAATATTGAGATTAAAGCAGGTACAGTTAATTAAAACCATAAAATGTTACTTGAAATAAAACAAACATTAACTGACATAAAATAAAAAATTATTTCAACTAGTATCCAAACCAACATTTCTCATTTTTATTTATTTTTAACTAAAGTTTTAACTAAAAAAAAACAAC
>NC_056618.1:16601553-16664053 GCF_018340385.1 Cyprinus carpio
GAGATGAGTGTTTTCTGCTAAAAACGGGAAAAGATGAAGACAAGTCTCAGAATTGGAGAGGTTTGAGAGTTAAAATCTGACGCCGCATGGTTGTCGAAATGAAAAGTCCCGGTCGATAAAGCTGTTCATAATGAGCGCTCTAGTTAAAATGCCTTTCCGTTAGAACTCCAAAACCAAGCATTACCGCCTGCATGTTTCCACGTCAGCAGCATCGCCGAAGACTCTCACAGCCCTAGCAACACGTCTCGGATGTGGTTTCTAACGCTTAGAGATGTGAGTGCTTGATGGGCACGTCGATGATGATTCCTGCAAAGTCAAAACATCTCTGATTAGCAACCATCCAGCTCACAACAAACACACAAAACTACTTCACATGGATAGTTCACCCAAAACAGGAGATGTTTTGAAGAATATTCGTCTACAGTAGCCACAGCATGTTGAGGTCTGATTAAAGCGCAGTTAAAGTAGACTTTATTAAAGTAATTCAATTAAATTGAAGTAGCACTATGTTCCAAGTCTTCTGAAGTCATACGATTGGTTTTTGTGAGGAACGACCCCAAATCTATGGTACAAAGTTACTTTTTAGTCCAAATTTAGCACCTCAAGATGTTGGCCCTTACAAAAATTAACCATGGTTTTACTGCACATTACGCCCAAAAACCATGGTAACCACAAACTAACCATGATTTTGCTACACTAGCCATAGTTTAATGGTATTTGTAGCTAAACAAAAATTTGCATGTATGCCTTTTTTTTTCCTGATTGTTTTGCGATCGCATCCTTTGCTATGTTTGCGTATTAAACTGAGATGATGCAAATCAAAGTTTTAGTGGAAAAAAGAGTTTGAAGCAGTCCTCATCTCTGACACACACCTGATAAACACACACAGCTCAGTCGAGCAGCGCGAGAGAGAGAGAAATTATGGACGTAAGAAGTGAAAGTGCAGAAAAACAGCATCTATTTCATGCACAACTTGAACAAACCACGACAGGTAAAGCTGTCAGCTGTGTGGATATTGGCAATATTGTTAACAATTCTCGTTTATAATCATTAATAATACGGTTTCTTCTTAACGAGCTCTCCAGTCTATGCTGTGTTCTGTTAATGCGTGAGCTTCATTATTTGAAGCACACTTGCCTCCCAGTAATCGCAAAAAAAAAGCTTTGTGCTTTGTTACTTTTTAATAGACAAAGTATCAGCTTTAAAATGATTCAAACTGAAGACTGGGACTGAGAACTATGAGACTATCGACCAGTGGCACGACTCACATCACTAATTATGAAGGTTTTTGAGAGGCGCATGAAGAACACCATCTGCTCCTCTGTCCCTAACAACACTGACCCACTCCAGTTCGTCCTAATAGGTCACCTGAGGATGCTGAGTCCCATCTCCTGCACACCACTCTCACCCACACCGACAGCAATAAAGGGAACTATGTGAGGCTGCTGTTCATAGATTATAGCTCAGCCTTCAACACTATAGTCCCCCACAGTCTGGTCTCCAAGCTCAGGAACCTGGGACTGAATGCCCCACTCTGTGACTGGGTTCTTTTGAAGCTGGTCCACCTCAGGTAGTGAGAGTCGGTCAGACCACCTCTAACATCATCACCCTGAGTACAGATTTTTGTATATAATTTTTCTCTTATTTTTTGCACAGTCTGAAAAGTTGTTGTGTGTCATATAACTTATACATTTACCTCAGAGCAACCATTCGGTGTCGTAAGCTCATCAGTCAGCTAGAAAATAACTATAAAGAGGAGCATTTTGCTATATTTATGTGCTATTGCATTTTAATATTTTTACTTAACCTGTTGTCTTCATGATTCATCTCCTCCTATAAAACTGCATTTTACTAATGAAGAAAAACTGACTGAAAGTGTGAAAGACATACACTCTTAAAAATAAAGGTGCTTTTTGGTTCCACAAAGAAGCATTCAGTCAAAGGCTCTTTAAAGAACCATCTCTATCTCAACTTTTTATAATCTGAAGAACCTTCTTTCACCACAAAGAACCTTTTTTAAACCGTAAAGGTTCTTCAGATGTTAAAGGTTCTTTAATGGAGTGTATGACAACATTTCCAGGATGCACTGAGGACGAGCCCAGACTACAGTCAGTGGCCGAGTGATGCTTATGGTCCGTGATATTGGTACAGATAATCAACAATTCAGATCCCACTTTAAGTGAACCTTAGTTCCCAGGTCATCTACAAGATGGATTAAAATGCTGATAAAGTCAAGAAAAGATAAGACATAAACACATGACAGTATGATTGAAATGTTAAATGTTAAAAAAAAAAATAATAATAATAATAATAAAATAAAATAAAAATAATAATAATTACTCCATTTTTTTTTTGGGGGGGGGGAAATAAAAATAATTGAGGGGGGGGGGGGGGGGGGGGGGGCTCAAAAATTTTTTTTTTGGGGGGGGGGCTGAAATTGTAGTCAATACACCAAATAAGCCATGTTACTACCATGGTTCATTGTTTGACATGAATAACAGCAAACCCTGTTGGTTTTTGTCGAGCTCATAATCAGTGTCAGTGCTTCGGTATACATAACCAATGGGTATAGTTGATAAATTAAAGAGTGTTGATTAAGTTGAGTTTTTTCATTAAGGTGAGTTTTTTTTTTTTGATGGATTTATTTTTTTTAGTAAGATAGGTTGTGTTTCATTCTATCCAAAACAACAACGCTTCGGCTTTTTATATTTAAAATGTGTATATTCTTCTGCTTAAAGCATGTAGTTTAGTTTTGTTTGATCGCATTGCGTGCTTAATAAACTCATGTAGGGCTTCTCGGACGCGTGATCGGAAGCCCCGCCCTCGAGCGTGCGTCGAGACGTTCATTACGTGAGTGCGTCCGCATTTCCGCGCTGCGCCATTTCGGAGCGGATCTGGTCCAGGAATCGGACGCACACGGTCAGAAACACGCGAAACTCACGGTAAATCAGATTTTATTCGCTTTCATTATTTTCAAGTGCGCATGGATCTGTTGTGTGTGTGTGGTCTTGAGTTGCGAACGCTCGAAGATCGAATTGCATTTTAAAGCCTGATTTGTGTTTTTGTGCAGGCGCCATTTTACTGTTGACCCGGATTAGCGATTAGCCGCTTACTGCGAGTCTCTAATTACATTTATTAGTTTAACAGTAATCGTAATGATATTTTCAGCAGCCCCAGCCTGTTTTTACTCGTTAAAGAGGTCGCTTATGCTGCACAGTGGTTCGTGTTCAGTCGCGTGTGAACGCCACGCGCCATTTTGAGCCGCGAACAAAAGCAGAAGAAGGACGAAGATAACCGCCGTTTGTTCTGGTGAGGGTTTATTTGGGCGGGTTTTCTAGATTAATGTTACTTAATACGTTTTAATTATCTGACACGGTAGTTTAGTATTACATGAAATTAAACAGTTTTGGCTTAATAGGAACGCGAACCCTTGCGAAAATTTACCATGATTTTACTACAAAAAAAAAAAAAAACATGGTTATTATTGTTAAACCATGTTTTTGCAGCATTACCCACAATTTAAGCATGGCATTTGTAGTAAAACTGTGGTTATACAAAATGGTCATCGATACACCAAAAAAACATGGTTACTACACTTTTACTACAGTAAAAACATGGTTTATTTTCGTAAGGGTTAACACAGCACTCATGCCAAATTAACACCAAAGAAGAGCTTTTGAGGTGTTTTTACACTGCAAACACAACTACTTAAATACATGGAACTGAGGAACATTCAGTCCAGCTTTTTAGCAGAATTGCATCTTTATTCTAAATTCTGAGTCGGCATAGAGCAGCCTTAGCTTGGCTGTGTAAAGAAGCCTTAAAGTGACCCTAAAAAGTCTGTATCCTTGTATCCAGGTAATCTATCAATGCCAGTAAATGGTAATTGTTTATGGCAAGACATCATTCAACATTGAGAGAGGCGGGCAGTATAAAAGAGGGGGGGGGGGGGGGTGTAGACCGAAAGCAGCCACACCTCCATTAAAAGCGTTAACCCTTAGAGAGAGTCAGCTTTGTTATTGAAATTAGTTGGAAACTAATGCGCTGACTGGAGATGGTTGATGGCCAACACGTGATTGGATTGTCCATTTTTTTTAAGTGTTTCATTCATGTTTTTGATTATATCTGCTGGAGGTTGATGGGAATTCTCTTGTTTTGGCAGATGCATCGCGACTGCCTCTGGACTGTAAGGTGTACGTTGGAAATCTGGGAAACAATGGGGAACAAATCCGAACTGGAGAGGTCGTTCGGCTTTTTTGTGGGGGGGGGGGGGGGGGGGGGGGGGGGGGGGGGGGGGGGGGGGGGGGGGGGGGGGGGGGGGGGGGGGGGGGGGGGGGGGGGGTGGGGGCGGGGGGGGGTGGCTGAAATTGTAGTCAATACACCAAATAAACCATATTACTACACTTTTATTATAATTAAACCATGGTTCATTGTTGTCATGAATAACAGCAAACCCTGTTGGTTTTTGTCGAGCTCATAATCAGTGTCAGTGCTTCGGTATACATAACCAATGAAGAGAGTTGCAACAGTAAAACATCTCCATTAAGGTGAGCTATTTCTTCAAAATAGCTTTCTTTCTTTGAGGAAGATAACCTGACTAATCACATCAGTTGTGTTTGATTCTATCCAAAACAACAACGCTTCGGCTTTTTATATTTAAAATGTGTATATTCTGCTTAAAGCATGTAGTTTAGTTTTGTTTGATCGCATTGCGTGCTTAATAAACTGATTTAGGGCTTAGACGCGTGATCGGAAGCCCCGCCCTCGAGCGTGCGTCGAGACGTTCATTACGTGAGTGCGTCCGCATTTCCGCGCTGCGCCATTTCGGAGCGGATCTGGTCCAGGAATCGGACGCACACGGTCAGAAACACGCGAAACTCACGGTAAATCAGCTTTTATTCGCTTTCATTATTTTCCAGGGCGCATGGATCTGTTGTGTGTGTGTGGTCTTGAGTTGCGAACGCTCGAAGATCGAATTGCATTTTAAAGCCCGATTGGTGTTTTTTTGTGCAGGGCGCCATTTTACTGTTGACCCGGATTAGCGATTAGCCGCTTACTGCGCGTCTTTAATTACACTTATTAGTTTAACAGTAATCGTAATGGATATTTTCAGCAGCCCCAGCCTGTTTTTACTCGTTTAAAGAGGTCGCTTATGCTGCACAGTGGTTCGTGTTCAGTCGCGTGTGAACGCCCACGCGCCATTTTTGAGCCGCGAACAAAAGCAGAAGAAGGACGAAGATAACCGCCGGTTTGTTCTGGTGAGGGTTTATTTGGGCGGGTTTTCTAGATTAATGTTACTTAATACGTTTTAATTATCTGACACGGTAGTTTAGTATTATATGAAAATAAACAGTTTTGGCTTAATAGGAACGCGAACCCTTGCGAAAATTTACCATGATTTTACTACAAAAAAAAAAAAACATGGTTACTATTGTTAAACCATGGTTTTGCTGCATTACCCACAATTTAATCATGGTATTTGTAGTAAAACTGTGGTTATACAAAATGGTCATCGATACACCAAAAAAACATGGTTACTACACTTTTACTACAGTAAAAACATGGTTAATTTTCGTAAGGTTTAACACAACACTAATGCCAAATTAACACCAAAGAAGAGCTTTTGAGGTGTTTTTACACTGCACACACAGCTACTCAAATACATGCAACTGAGGAACATTCAGTCCAGCTTTTTAGCAGAATTGCATCTTTATTCTAAATTCTGAGTCGGCATAGAGCAGCCTTAGCTTGGCTGTGTGTAAAGACGCCTTTAAAGTGACTCTCTAAAAAGGTGTGTATCCTTGTATCCAGGTAATCTATCAATGCAAATTAATGGTAATTGGTTATGGCAAGACATCATTGAGAGAGACGGGCAGGTATAAAGAGCGGGGGTGGAGACCGAAAGCAGCCACACCTCCATTAGAAGCGTTAACTTAGAGAGAGTCAGCTTTGTTATTGAAATTAGTTGGAAACTAATGCGCTGACTGGAGATGGTTGATGGCCAACACGTGATTGGATTGTCCATTTTTTTTAAGTGTTTCATTCATGTTTTTGATTATATCTGCTGGAGGTTGATGGGAATTCTCTTGTTTTGGCAGATGCATCGCGACTGCCCTCTGGACTGTAAGGTGTACGTTGGGAATCTGGGAAACAATGGGAACAAATCCGAACTGGAGAGGTCGTTCGGCTACTACGGCCCCCTGCGGAGCGTCTGGGTGGCCAGGAACCCTCCCGGTTTTGCGTTCGTTGAGTTCGAGGACCCTCGCGATGCCACGGACGCCGTCAGAGAGCTGGACGGACGGTGAGTGTGGATCATAGCGCTAACGGTCGGCGATTACTCAGTGACGTCTGATCTGATTGATGGGTTGTTGCTGTCGTCACGCAGGACCCTCTGCGGTTGCCGAGTGAGGGTGGAGCTGTCCAATGGCGAGAAGCGCTCTCGTAACCGGGGTCCGCCTCCATCCTGGAGCCGACGCCCACGCGACGACTACCGCAGGCGCAGCCCGGCCCCCAGGCGCAGGTAAACCTGTCCTCCCGCTCACCGGTCTCTCCGTAGGTTGTGTTCCAGAAGAAACTAACCTGATTCTGCCCCTCCCGCCAGTCCTGGAGGCTCCGCCGGTGCCGGGTGTCCCGGTTCTGACCAGCGTATGCCGGAGATCTGTTGCTCCTCCATCTTCATTGTCATTGATAACCATTAAACAATGATTGACTGGGCTTCTCAAATTATGATATTTTGTTACAATGCAAATCAGTAAGTGATTATTGGGTTAATTCCATGACACAATGCCCGGGTTACGTTTCACTCCAAAATCAAATGCTTTTTGGCTTGTTTTTTGCATTGTGACTCGGCATGCGGAAACCCATCGCTTTAACGGTTATCCAACACTAATTAATTTTCACGTTTTAGTGAATTTGTTGGCTAATCTGTGTTTCATACATTGTTTGATTTACCAAAAATCGTCTGTTTTTGTGCGAGTTCATCGCCTGCTCGTAAAATAGTTACTTTTTTTTCATGAGATTGGGTTGAATTATCTTAAGTTAATAAACGTATTGCGAACAAATTTAACGTAATGCATATTGTGAAGGATATTTATGGTGGTAATGAGAATTACAGCGGTGGCTGATGTGATAACGTTAACTAAAAATTAAAAGTCTCAGTGCAGAAAACCATCAATGTCTTCAAGATAGGCTTTGTTTCTCTTGATTTTGGATTGAAACTTGACCCACATTTTAATTTGTGAATTGGCCGTCGAAGCCCAGTCGCTAGTTTTCAGTAATCTGCTCGGCTCTAGTAATGGTTGGAATATGCAATCTTTTGTTGACTTGACTTTACATGAAGGTTGTTTTTATTTTATTTTCTTATCAGCTATATTAATAAAAATGAACCCCGTTGCAGAGTCACCACCATGCCTCTCCTCACCACCCTCTGAGTCAGTCTACTAGTCTTCTTTCAGCATCATGTGACCAGCGTGCCCCAATCAGCTGGCTGGGTTGGTGTCACATGATCCAGGCGTTGCCAGTCATCAGGTCGCACCAGCCCATTGGTTCCTGAGCATGCCGTTGTCAGCAGCTCCTCCTCCTCCAACCTTAACACCCAATCGGCAGCGGCCCACTTCACATTCCTGACCAATCAGCGTATTACGTTCCCCAATGTCTACACTACCAACCACCAGCAACAGCCTTCGGCTAACCAATAAAAGCAGGAAAAATCCACTCCATCCAGCCCCCATCCGCAAGCCAGCTAATCAGCTCGCAGCGTCTGGCCTGCACTTTCCCGCCAATTCTGCTCCCCGGCCGCCAGCCGCCTCCCCTTCGCCTTTTCTAGCTTGTTGAAAACCGAAAAGACTAGTAAGTTTTTCCTGCTTCATACAGTTTAATGCTGAATACAGATGTAAGTTGAAACAAACAGGGTTGGTATGAGATCTGGACAGACGTTGTTAAGCTTAGGCTAGCTGACTGATGGGGAGCCCAAACGGAGGTTCAGGTTACAGAAGCAGCCTGAGCTTTGAGAGCTGCTCTTGCTTTCTTTCACTGTCTTCATTCTGTGGGGTTGTTTGCAGAGCGTTTCTGTTGAGTTTCTCCTGCTAGTGCACTACTTTTGTAGCTCTCTGTACTGGAGCGTAACGGAGCCTCATGTGTTGCGAGGTCTCCACCGCACCCCTGTATCAGGGCGTGACGAGAGTGCGTTTGACTGTTAGCAGGCTGGAGTTTCAGGGCTTGTGAGGTGCGTGCGTGTGTCGACTGCGTTCTCACTCGCTCTGCCTCTTCTCTTCTTCAGATCTCCCAGGAGGAGGAGCCTCAGTCGTAGTCGCAGCAGGTAAGAGTCCGCCGGTTCTCGCAGCTTTCCCGCGTGGTTTTGAGAGCGCTTTCTCAACGTGTTGTTCTGGATTCTGTCTAGATCTCTTTCCAGAGAGCGCCGGAGGGAGAGATCGCTGTCTCGAGACAGGAACCACAGGCTCTCGCGATCTTTCTCCCGATCAAGGAGGTAAGAGTCTCTGCGAATTTTCAGCGAAACCTGTTTTGGTGTTGATATAGGCCGTTTATGTACCATGGATAAAGACTAATATATAGTTTACTGCTGTATTTTGTGCCACTTACTGTCAGTCAACTGTATTTTCATTAAACCCATTTAACATTTTTATTCAGACCAATTATGTATGTAACTTTGCGTGAAATAAAGCCAGAATTGCAAGATATAAATGTGCAATTCTGAACTTTTTTTCTCGCAATAGCAAGTTTGTATCTCGCAATTCTGACACTTCGCGAGTTTGTGACACTTAACGAGAGAAAATGTCAAATCTTTTTATTGAGTGGCACAAATGGACTTCCATAGAATTTAGAGGTTTATCATTGTATAAAACTGTTAAAACTTAAGTTAAATGGTAGTTTTTACTGTATTTTTACACTTAAGGATGTTACCGTAGATATTGGTGCTGTTCCAGAAGAACGTTGCTACCTGAACTTTGTATCAGAATATCAGCGTTTTTTCACACTACTTCGACTAAAGAAATATTCCTTGCCTGATCTTCTCGTTTACAGTCGCTCCAGATCTAATGAACGGAAATGAACTTCGGTGCAGAGAAGAACGTCGTGACGGAAACCTCGGCATGTTGAAAAACTTTGAAAAGAATGGAGTCCCCCATGTTTTTTTTGTTTTGTTGGTGTTTTTTTTTTTATTATTGACATTATTTTAGCGGTTCTGTTTTCTTCTGTAGCTGCGGTTGTGCGTGTTTGCAGTTTTAATGCGACGGCATTCCATCTTACACTTTTAAGACTTTTGTTGTTTTTGTCTGGTGGTGATTGGTCCTGCTGTGCTGAGCTCGACCGTGTTTGTGTTCTGTGCGATCAGAGGGGGGAGGCACTATGACCACAGCAGGGGGTGGAATGGAGAACAGCTTTCATTCTGTTTTTGTTTTTTTCCTTGTAGTGTTTGTACTGTTTATAATGTTGATCTGAATTAAAACTCATTACAAAAATGCTTTGGTCTCTTTTTTATTTTTATTTTTATTTTTATTTTTTAAATTCTGTTTTAAAATAGTAGTTTTAAATAGTCCATTTTATAGCTTTTTTTTTTTGCTAAATAGTAAAAAATACTATTGTGTCTTGTATAAGTACATTGTAAAAATGATTTTTTTTTTTGTAGTCTGTACAAAAAAAAAAGATTGGAATTTGTGTTACAATAAAATACTTAAGTTTCCTATTTTAAAATTTACTTAATAAACTTGCCTTTTTTGTAGTTGTGAAGTTTTTTCTTGTAAGTGTAGCATTCATGTTAACAAGTTTTATATGTGAATGTAGAAATTAAAACTAATAAATTCTGTAAAAGTTGTTTATTCTTAGTTAATGCCAACAAGACCTTACTGTAAGGTGTTCTTAAAGGGATAGTTCACCCAAAAATGAAAATTCTGTCATTACTTTACTGTATGAGTTGCTTTCTTCTGTTGAACATAGAAGATATTTTGAAGATTGCTGGTTATCAAACAGTTGGTGACGTCCATAGTAGGAGAAGAAACATTATGGAAGTCAATGGGAACCACCAACTGGTTACCAGCAATCTTCAAAATATCTTCTATGTTCAACAGAAGAAAGCAACTCTTTCAGGTTTGGAACGACATGAGGGTGAGTAAATGATGACAGGATTTTCATTTTTGGGTGAACTATCCCTTTAAGTCTAAATGAGACCCATTCTTTGTATGAGCGCACACGCTTGTGTACAGTAGTGATCACCGACGCGTTGAAAATCCTGGTTAAATATTAAACTATAATGACATCGGAACCTTGTTTGAGGTTTTATTGAATACAAGTAGTTCTGAGCTTCAATTTTGTGGCAGAGGAGGTCCAATTTAGCAAGTTGTTTTAGGTTAAACCGCTCTTATGGAGGGATTGAACTAGCGACATACATGAATAAATTAGTAAGTATAATAAAAAGGCACAACTATTTTAAAATAAAGTATGATTAGAATATACATATCGTTTGTGGAGTAGCACCAGCAGAGGGCGAACGTGATACACCAATCCAATATTACTCAAACCTATATAAACTAGCATTCGAGTGCAGATATCATGAGAAATATTGATATTGCACGTTTGTCTGTGTTGATTTAAAGAGTTTAGATTTCCTTTTTAAAAACCAAAGTAGAGACTCGACACTTGAGGTGATTAATTATTAAACATTCATGTTTGTAGTGCTGTAATTTAGCCCATTTGATTAAAGTTGGGTTAACGTCTGCTTCAACAGCACAATGATGATATTTAAGAAACTCGTATAGGTTTGGAACAACTTGAGGCTGAATGAAGGACAAAACTTTGCTTTTTTGGTGAGCTATCCTTTGAACTTGTTGGATAACGCAAATGCTACATGCTGTGATGGTTCAGATCATTCTTACTGTATGGGGTTTCCAAGGTCACCCATCACAAGATAACCTCTTACATAAGCTTGACTTACTGTCAATGTGCTTGAAATTCCCTCCACTTTTCAGAACAAGTGTTATGTAACCTGCTGACATGAATGGCATGGATTTTTAACCCTTTGTGTCATGAGTGGGTGAGGCATTACAGAGCGGAAAATGTTTATGATTTCCTCCACTTTAAAACAATTTAGCTTTTAGAAGTTCACTACATATTCGTTTGGTTTAACAAATTAGTTTATTAAGCACACATATTTCATGTGTCTTTATCTACTGAAGCTGAACTCATGAGGCTGCACTCTTATGATTTCCTCCACTTTAAAACAATTTAGCTTTTAGAAGTTCACTACATATTCGTTTGGTTATATATATATTGATATTGATGTATATATGATTTATTTATTTCTAATTTAGAAAGAAAGTCTTATTTTTACATTACATTTAGTCATTTATCAGATGCTTTTATCCAAAGCGACTTACAAAAGAGCAATAATAAGTCTCAGTTAGCTTTTTATTTATTTATTATATTATTTTTTTAGGATAGAATTTAAAAAGAGAAATTATAGTTAGAATAGAAAAATAATAAAGTTAGTATTAGCAGTCTTTATATATATATATATATATATACAGAAAACAAGTTAAAAACAAATAGAGTGCAAGTCTTAAAGGGTCATCTAGCTAAAGGTAGCTTCCAAATCTCACTTATAATTATGGTACTGTACTGGACATGGTACAGTGAACTGTGTGCTTCATTGTGTTAAGTATTCATTTTGAAGTTTTTATATGATGTAGATTAATAGTTTGAGTACTAATAATAACTGAGCTCATGAGAGACTCCTCTCACATACACGTAAGAGGAAGAGTGGGCGTGGCTTCATTGTTTTTCAGGGCTGCTCTGTAATCTGTGTCCCTGCAGCACAGAAGCAGTCATCAGTAGCACAGGTATATTTGTAGCAATAGACAACAATACATTGTATGGGTCAAAATTATACATTTCTCTTTTATGTCAAAAACCATTAAGATATTAAGTAAAGATCATGTTCCATGAAGATATTTAGTAAATTTCCTACCGTAAATATATCAAAACTTAATTTTTGATTAGTAATATGCATTGCTAAGAACTTCATTTGAACAACTTTAAAGATGATTTTCTCAATATTTAGATTTTTTTGCACCCCTCAGATTCCAGATTTTCAAATAGTTGTATCTCAGACAAATATTGTCCTCCTAACAAACCATACATCAATGGAGAGATTATTTTTTTTAAAAAAAGACCCTTATGACTGGTTTTGTGCTCCAGGTCACATATCCTGTTGTAAAAGAACAAAGTGATTATGTCATACTGGGAGTGTTATTAACAGACAAATATCTAAGAAACAAAACTAACAAAAAGGGCGTAGAGATACATTAAACATGCAGGGAGCTGAGAATAATATATAAACCTTGTTTAGGGATAGTTAAAATAAAAAAATAAAAATGCTTACAGTTTTTATTTTATAAGATCCATTTGATAGCCTACATTCAATATGTTAAAGTCTTTTTAACTTAATAATTGATTTTTTATTTTATTTTGCTATACAAAAAAAAAGAAGAAGAAGAAAGAAAATAAACACTTAAAACAAATAACAGCCGCGGGTCTGTTTTGGGCGGGTCCCCTCCGTTCCGTTCCGAAGGTTCTGTTCTGTGACTTCCATCAACTGGAATGTCGCGACGAAGGCGCGTTTACGCTGCACACGTGCTCACGTGTCGGCTCAGTCCACGTGCTGCGCTCGCGAGGCCCCGCCCACTGAGTTAATAAACGTTCCGAAAGTCCAGCAGCAGCAGCAGAACGTCTGGAACAACGGTTCTTCTAGTCTGGAACTGAGTTACGCTTTCGCCTCAAGACTCTTCTGAAGTTTTGTTCAGGATCTCTCAAGTAGGCTTCTCATCCTGCACACAGAGAGTTTACTCACTTGATTTCTCCACACGCTCCTGAAGCTAAAAACAAACAAACATGTAAGTTGAATGTTTACATCATTTTGCACGTTCGTAACGTTTGTCTGTACGTTGTTATCGTTCATCACAACACCTGTTGGATTCGGTTTGTGCAAGCTTATTATACTTTGACTAGTTGAAAGTCTCTCAGCGTTTGCGTGAAATAACAATCGAGTAAAACTAACATCTCTAGACGAACTCTAACAGAGAACGTTCCCTGTGAGCTGAACGGCTCGTGATCTTTGATCGCTGTTTGAATGTTATTGTGAAGTGAAATGTCACGGTCGTGTTTTCCACCGGCTCACAACACGAGCTTCAAGTTCACGTGGACTGAGGATAGAGTGGGCGTGTCAGTGTCTCCTCTGACCAATCAGACGAGCGCTCGGTTTCCCGCCGCCGCCTTGAATCATGAGCTGCACATTCCGTCATATTAACCAATAGGGAATCAGAAGAGGATAATTATTTACTATTTATATATCATAGGAAGTTAATTGATTATTTATTGATTTATTAAGTAAAATGTGACAGATTTGACACTCTGATGTGAACTTTGGGCTCGAGTGCGAGATGCTGAATTAACTGTTTGTGTGTGTGTGTGTGTGTGTGTGTGTGTGTGTGTATGTGTATGTAAATATATATGTGTGTGTGTGATATATATATACTATATATATATATATATATATATGTATGTGTGTGTATGTGTGTGTGTGTGTAAGAATAAACAAGGAAAAAAGCTAAAATGTTAGTATATTTAGTTATTTTAGTTTATTTAATATATATTTTATTATATACAGTATTTTTTGTTACTTTTATGTCCTTTTGTCAATTTGTTTAAAATTATTTATAGCTTTAATTTATTTGTATTTCCTTTTTTTTTACAATTTTGTCACTTCAACGTGAACTCGTTTATTTGAGTGTGTTTTTAAATGTTTTTATTTTTTATTTTTTTGATTTTTTTTTTATTTTATTTTTTATTTAATTAATTCAACAAATGAAAAAAATAAGTAATTTATGTTGTTTTTGCTATAGCAATTTTTATCTAATTTTAAACAGTAATATTCGAGTCACAAAACTTAAATATTTGGAGGCATAAAGAGATTGTTTTTGCATGCCAGTAATGAGGATTTAGGGAAATCGGCGCCCTCTGCTGGTCAGAGGTCTGCTCCGGAGGAACATGTCCTGACGTATCCCTGCAGATCTGCCCAGACATGCAGCGATCATGACTCACTTCAGCTCTTAAACACAGAGCGCAGGTCAGGGAGGACACTGAGTGCAGTCTGACAGAGTTCAGAGACTAATCACATGTTTTCTGATGCAGCTTGAGGTGATGGAGATGCACAAGCGGATCCTGCAGGCTCTCGGGAACGGTGCGGCGCGGCGGACCCTCTTCGGTCCGGTGGATCGCGAGCAGCTCCAGCTGGAGTACCGCGATGCTCTGAGGAAGGACCTGGAGGAGGCGTCTCGCCGCTGGGGCTCGACTTCGCCACCGAGACGCCTCTGGAGGGCGGAGACTTCCTGTGGGAGGGCGTGTCTGGGGTGAAGGTGCCTGTCTTGTACCGCGCCTCTCAGGAGGAGCATCCGTCGAGGACCGGCCAGTCCCGCGCGGGGAAAGAGAACGTCCCCAGAACCGGAGAGATACAGCGTTGTCCCGCAGAATGTGGAGAAAACGCCAGAAAAGAGGACCGACCTGAAGAGGAAGCAGACCAATATCACAGGTGAGGGGGCGGAGCCTAACACAGACGCATTCATAAAAGAAACGCCAGAAAAGAGGACCGACCTGAAGAGGAAGCAGACCAATATCACAGGTGAGGGTATAGGACTTTAAAATAAGGACGTTTTATTTTAAATTAACTTCATTTTTAAAGTTTTAGTATTTATTTTAATTTTCACTTAAGTTTAATTTAGTACATTTTAACAAATAGGCTACTAATTCTAAAACACTAAAATTTAAAATCAAAGCCTTTGTAATTATTTAGTATTTCTGTTTGTGTATTTCAGTGTTAGTTTAGTCATTGTAGAATTCAAACTTAAACCTGATTTCATTTAGTAGCCAACGCAACATTTGGTTACGTTTTTTAATATAAAGTTTTTCATCTAATATTTGCATTTTATTTTGATTTGTTTCAGATTTATTTCAATCACCAGAAATATTTATGTAGTTTTAGTTTTAGTAACAGTACTAACAGTGTATGTAATTCATTTGGTGTCGTTACGAAACTAGAACTAAAAGAAGATTAGAAAACAAAACTATTTGAATGCATGAGATTATTTATTTATTTTTTTGTATCAGAATTTAAAGAAAGCTCAGTTTAATTAATATGTGAGTAGTGTGACATTTATTTTAAAAGTTTTAAATATAGTAGTGTTAGAACAGGAGTGAAATATGACTTGGAGGTTTTGAGAGATGTTGAGTAATGACGTCTGTTAAACGAAGAGTTTGACTAATAATAGAAGCATTCTCATCATCTCCCCCTCTTTCTCTCTCTTATCTAAACAGACTTCTACCAGGCGAAGAAGAGAGTGGTGGCTACACCCCGCAAATCAGGACAATGACTCACTCACACACACACACACACACTCAGGAACGCTAGTGTGTCTCGTCTAGACTCTTGTCCTCACAGGAGGAACACTGACACACGAAAACTGACGCAAACCACCGCTTCGTCTGACCAGATCTTCTGTGTTTATACTCCGTCATCTACCTTCATCCTCTCAAGAACTCGAAACAATCATTCATAGCATTGTTCCGTACCGAACGCAAGAAACACGCAACAGACTGTCCCAGAACTTGTTTTCCATCTTCCATCATGTTTTTTGAATGTTATTCATTGATAGGAAATTGCTTCTCTGTCATTTCTTCTTCCTGTTTATGTTTGCATGTCAATGGTTAACATGTATACCAATTTCTGTTGAAGAAAATGCGTTAAAATCTCTTTAATTAGACTAGGTTTTGTGTGGAGGCGAAAGATTCAGGAAAGATTTCAGAATTTGTCTCTCTGCAGGACGGCAAAATTATAGCGAAAGAATTTCATTATGAACAATACGACAGGTTATAAAACACTGAATTTTCAGTGTCCATGTATACAAATGTATTGCTTTATTGCACAATACTTGTAGCTAATTTTTATAAACTAACATTTGGTGCCAAATGTTTTTTTTTTTTTTTTTTGCATATAAAAGTTATTTATAATTCTAACCCTTCTAAGCTGACAGTATGTCCTCACACAACTCTCATAAGCGAGCTGCAGTTACGTATTTACAACGTAAAAGTATTGATAAACACTTGCCGTCGTTCGTGAAACACAATCAGAATGAATTCTCTACAAATTCTTTGTAAATTGCTCAGAAGTTGGTTCTGTTTGTTGTTCATGAACGCCGCTGCAACTACAGCATATTTACAAACACACTCGGCTTTACTTGTAGTCACGGAAATACAAGTAACGTTTGTTTGAAATAAACGCAATCACGGATACGAACGCTGAGCTTTCCACATTCACTAATTGAGATGCTGCATATATTAAGTTTCTCAAGTTTCGCATTCCAGCAAACGTTCACTGAATCTGTTCTTGCTTTGTGATCGTTCTCATATCCTGATACTTGTAGATTTCTGCGACCTGTCTGTAAATATCCTGTTAATATCCGAATTATTCGCCGTCGATGGACAATTGCACTTATTATTTTGAGTAGTGTAGCTTGTACATGTCTGTTATTGTGAAAGAGCTCAGAATATATGCTGTATTTATTTTACGGAAAAATATTGTGTTGTAAATTGACATGTAATTGTTCTTGTAATAAAGCTGTTTATAAAGAGAAACTCTTGTACATGCAATTTATTTCTACAAATAAATAATTAATTTAAATATTCAAACTTTTGATTCTATACAAAACATTGCGTTAGCAAACGGAACGGAACGTTAGCAAAACATTTTTAGTACGTATTTTTGTTAGTTGGGTACTGCTGGGTCTGGGTTTCTGCTAATGTGTTACTAATGTAGTGCTAATCCACCGTTTCTCTGGACTGGTAAGTGAATCAAGTAAATAAAGCTAACATGTTATAAGTCGATGTGAAATTGAATTTTACTTCCATTTATGTGATGTAGAATAAACTATTTAAAAAATACGAGTATCCCAGTGTTAACGCTTTTTCTTTATTGTAATTTATTAAATAGCATTAAATTACTACGTTAATTAGCTGGTTTTATGAAACAATGACTTCATAGATATCCAACTATTAGTTACTATTTTTAACGTTATGTGGGTTACGTCAGTTGTAAAGGAGGCGGAGCAAAATTTTAATTTTGTCTTTTGAAAAACAATTGTTCCAATCAGACCAGCAACATTCAGTAAACAAAATGACGTTTGCGTATTTTAAACCTTTAATTTTTGCATTGTACGTGCAAATGTAACAAATTATTTCTGTTTCCCATTAACAGATGTGCACCGAGGGACGAATCAACCTTATTGTAATGTCAGAGAAGCCATTTGTGTTACAGCAAAATATTCCTTTAAATAAGAAAAACGTAACTTCAGCTGTGCGTCACGCGTGTAGCTCCTGTTTATGTGCGTAGCACACCTTCAACATAGTGACCCAGTTGTTATGAAGCTTGTTGCTATGAGACTGATGTCAGCGTTTCCCATCAGCCCCTCTGTCTGTTTGAGAACTGTCCTGCCCCCCCACACACACACACACACACACACGCATGCATGCATATCCCTTAAAAATGTGTTTATCACTGTGAAAACACACACACACACACACAAACACCCCAAATGTGCTCTCATGAACACACAATGAAAACAAACACTCGCATAGACAGTTTAAGCTGTGAGTGTGTGTGTATGCAAACGCTGCAGTGTGTGTGTGTGACGCATGCTCCGCTGAACTCCCCTCCCCCTCTGCTCATCTGCTCCGCAGCCTCTTCGAAACACTCCGACAAACACACGGCCGGAGAGACGAGAAAGAAACCTGAGATACAGGCGAGACAATGATGAGAGACACGTAACCGCAGCCGATATTGTCTCTAGCATGAACCATGACAGACTGGAGCGAGAGATAGACAGCTAGAGGAGAAGGGGAGGGGTGAACAGACAGAGAGAGAGACAGACGGGAGGGATATGGCCCTCTTACACGTCTCTGCAGTCAAGCTGCACACCCTGGACTGAAGACCATGGTAATTTATCACAAGTTAATCTTCTATTCCTGTCTTGTACCATCCGTACATCCATCCATCTGTCCATCATCACCCATCTGTCTCTCTCACTCAAACACGCTGTTCTGCATGTCAGAAGTCAGCTGCAGTTTTGTTCTCATGTGTTTAACTCGCCCACTGTCATCTGACACACATCCCTGATTTGTGCTGCATGCATGCGCGTGTGTGTGTGTGTGTGTTTGCTGTCTCCCATCGATCCGCTCCAACCCACTTTCTAAACGTGTCCATCAGTGTAGATCACACACACACAAGCGCATGCTCTTGGCAGGTGACATGACTCAGATTCACATGTGTTAAAAGATGCATGGACTGCGCTAACCTTTAGAGGAGCCCTGCTGCATGCGCTTGCATGTGTATGTAACACAACAAACCTGGTCTCAGAGCAACACACATACTATGTGTGCAGGTTGCATGCATGTGAAGATGCATGGCCTGTAGTAACCTCTCGTGAAAAACCCTGCTGTGTCAGTATGACTCTGAACACAAATGCAGACCATGCATCTTTTCATACGTGTGCTTTTTATCATGCATGCGAAATGCATGCTCTGATGCATGATTATTTGTTTGCAGTTGAGGTATTGCAGGTTGAGATTTGCTTTATGTGGTGTATGCGTGGCATTCATTCATCCAGCTTGTTTTGGGAGTGAATTGTGATGTTGCATTTATGAATGATTCATTTCAGATGCATAGTTACTATCCTACAGTGTGCACTGAAGACATGCGCTTGCTGTTTCAGATTGTTTATTGTGGTGTTGTGTACCTAGAGATATTTTCAGAACAAAAGTGGGTCACGCTGTGACTCTCTCACTCTGAGCGTGTGAGTTTTTGTTCAGCTTGTAAACAGACGTGACCACTCACTCAAATGAATGTTAGTGTGGGTTCATATCAGATGTTTACGTGACATGTCTCATGTTTCTGTTAGCATGACAGCGCAGCTCAGTGCCTATGTTTTCATTGTGTGCATGCAGCTGGATAAAAGCGAAGTGTCCACTCTCAGTCTGCCGCCCTCCGTGAGCCATGGCGGGTCAGATGGGAACATCAGCGTGGAGGCAGGGTCAGACGGGGCAGGCGGTGAGGTCCAGAGAACACGAGTGGCGCTGGAACACCTGCAGCAGAAGATCCTGAAGATCACCGAACAGATCCGTGTGGAACAGGAGGCCCGTGACGATAATGTGGCCGAGTATCTCAAACTGGCCCACAATGCGGACAAGCAGCAGGCGTCGCGCATCAAACAGGTGTTTGAGAAGAAGAACCAGAAATCTGCGCAGACTATTGCACACTTGCACAAGAAGCTCGAGCACTACCACAAGAAACTCAAAGAGATCGAGCAGGTAATTTCACATGCATGCGCGTTTTATCCACCTGCATTTTCTAGAGCAAGGATAGACAACGTCGGTCCTGGATTGCCACTGTCCTGCAGAGTTTAGCTCCAACCCTAATCAAGCACACCTGAAAAAGCTCATCGAGGTCTTCAGGATCACTAACCCTGTGTCCCAGTGTTCATACTGTCCACCCTAAATAGTATGTGACATTAGAATAAGTGTGTCCCAAAGTATAGTATGTTGAAAAGAGTATGCCAAAAGTCTCTGGATGGTCTACTCAGGGGTGCCGTGGGGTTAGGATGAGTCCAAGGGCCCAGCGTTATATAGGGCCCCCCCCCCGCGATTTCATTTCAAATGAGGGGGAACACAATTTCTACCAAAGGACTAACTTTGTTAGTGCGGACTTTGTTTGTAGTTGTAACTTTGTCACTACATGTCAACTAATTCTCATTAATTTGCAACTACATGTCTACTAACTCTCAGAGTAGATTGTTAAGCTGCGTTCACGCTAGCAGCGACTTCTCACTACTGGTTGGCTTAACAGCGAGTAAAGTTTCTTGCCGCTAAATACAAACATTTTGGAGGCAAAAGACTAAATTTAATATAAATATGAATTTAATCCGTACATACATACAAAAATGAATGAGAAACAGAACCTACTTTTTTCCATTGCGTATGTTTATCTACAGCTGAGAGGAGAACGATCACATGATCTCTACTGTCTTCTTTCCTATTGGCTGTCACTCCCAAAAGTCACTCGTTAAAGTTAAAGGATTCTGAACTTTGCCGCATCGCTTGACACGCTCCATCCGGTTGCCAATGGCTACTGTCACACTTGTCGCCGGAAATCGCCAGCTCTTCATTGAAATGAATGGGATTGTGTGTTTTTGTCCTGTGACACGCAAAATTTCTATTTTAGAAACTGTTTCTATTTCTGCGACAATGCGGCTGAAACAACAACATAAAAACAACATAAAAGCAACAACAGGTAGTTTACTTAAGATCTTGAAAATAAATTAAAGCAAAGTGATGTGACATACAGCCAAGTATGGTGACCAATACTCAGAATTTGTGCTCTGCATTTAACCCATCCAAAGTGCACACACACAGCAGTGAGCACACACACACACTGTGAACACACACCCGGAGCAGTGGGTATCATTTATGCTGCGGCACCCGGGGAGCAGTTGGGGGTTCGGTGCCTTGCTCAAGGGCACCTCAGTCATTGCTCAGTGGTATTGCCGGGCCGAGACTCAAACCCACAACCTTAGGGTTAGGAGTCAAACTCTCTAACCACTAGCCCACGACTTTATGAATTAGATTATAAACTTAACAATTTTGTTGTGAGTGCAGTGCACTTCCAGAGAGGCTCCGCCCACACACACTTCTGATTGGCTGTGATATTTGATTGACTCAATCGCGTCTGGTGTGGACACCCAAATTGCTTGTCACTGGAATCTTGTCGCGTCGCGTGTAGTTAGGACACGGTGTAACAGGCAGGTGAGTTTTTTTCAGGGTTGGAGCTAATTTCTGCATGCATTGGCACTCAAGGACCGATGCTGCCTATCCCTGTTCTAGAGTAATGATGTCTATTCCCTGTTCTGCAGAATGGTCCTGCGCGACAGCCCAAAGACGTCTTGAGGGACATGCAGCAGGGGCTGAAGGACGTACGTGCCAATATGCGAGCAGGATTCAGCGGTTTCGGAGGTGGAGTAGTGGAAGGAGTCAAGGGTGGAGTCTCTGCACTTACGCACACCGCCGTTGTCTCGAAACCCCGAGAGTTCGCCAGTCTCATTCGCAACAAGTTCGGCAGTGCCGACAACATCGCCCACATGAAGGACACTTTGGAGGATGGGCACACAGAGGAGACACCCAGAGCTCTGAGCGGCAGTGCCACGCTGGTCTCCAGCCCCAAATACGGCAGCGACGATGAGTGCTCCAGTGCAACTTCTGGGTCGGCGGGTGGAAGCAACTCCGGCGGGGCGGGAGCAACAATGGGCAGCCCGCGACTGGACGGACATCATCACCACCATCATCACCACCACTCCTCCTCTTCCTCTTGGGATGCCCTGCTGGAAGGCCTGCAGGAGATCAAAGTCGGTCAGGTGCATATGGAGGATGCCATCGAGGACATGAAAGCACAGCTGCAAAGCGACTACAGCTACATGACCCAGTGCTTGCAGGAGGAGCGATACAGGTAAGACTGCAGCACCTACAGCAAATCCAACGCTCTCCGGAGCCGGATCTTCAAGGATATCGTGAACTGGACCACAAAACCAGTCATAAGGGTCGATTTTTGAAATTGAGATTTATACGTCATCTAAAGGCTGAATCAATGCGCTTGCTTTCCATTGATATGTGGTTTGTGAGGATAGGACAATATTTGGCTGAGATACAACTTTTTGAAAATCTGGAATCTGAGAAAATCATCTTTAAAGTTGTCCAAATGAAGTTCTTAGCAATGCATATTACTTACAAAAATTAAGTATTGATATATTTACGGTAGGAAATTTACAAAATATCTTCATGATCTTTACTTAATATCCTAATGATTTTGGCATAAAATAAAAAAATGTATAATTTTGACCCATACAATGTATTGTTGTCAATTGTTACAAATAAACCTGTGCTGCTTATGACTGCTTTTGTGCTCCAGGATCACAAATGTCTCCTCTGTCTCCTCCAGATACGAGCATCTGGAAGAGCAACTCAATGACTTGACGGAGCTGCATCAGAACGAGATGAGCAATCTGAAGCAGGAGCTGGCCAGCATGGAGGAGAAGGTGGCCTACCAGTCGTACGAGAGAGCGCGAGACATCCAGGTGATCACCAGTAATGAAAAGAGTGTGCAAATATGCAAGTTTCCAACCTAAAAGAGCAAGGTTGTCCAATCCTGCTCCTCGAGGATCACTGTCCTGCAGAGTTTAGCTTTCAATACTAATTAAAAACACCTGAAGCAGCTAATCACAAACTGCTATGTTTACATCCAATTAAATCCAACATTACGAATTAAACTTACGCGCAAAATTGGAATATCGCATAAAACATTTGCGACTAACGCACCATTTCCTTCCAGTGAGTTAAAGAGAACAAATCGTCACTTCCTGATTAACTTGCGCTAAATATCACAAAGAATAATTTAATTTTCTGCAGTAGGAGAAGGCACTGTATGGGGGGTAACTATATGTGGTGGGGGGGGTCGTCTTGGGTTTGAGGGGGGGTAAAATTAGCCCCCAAAGTAGCGCAATGATCATATCCCAAATGAAATGCAAGCATTTCAGTCAAATGTAATTTATGCAATATTTTAAACCTTTAACCCACGAGAGAAAATCAACCCACCTCAACAGTTTAAAATCAGCCCAATTCTGTGCAAATAAATGCGGATTTGGCAACCCTGCATCCAACACGAGCTGCATCCAAAGTGATAAATTAATAGAGGCTCCCTGATGCGTGTAAACTATATTCAATATTAGAATGTGGGAGCAGGCAGTAATGTTCAGAAATTCAGCGGGAGCGGTATTAACAAGACTTAAGGCTTTAATACAAAAATGCACACAATGAATGCCGACTGTGAAAAAGCTGAATCTCAGACATTCTGGGCGATTTAGAAATCCGAACGCATTTTTTTAGGTCCAAAAAGAGGACTTTTTTTTGTAGATTATATAACAACAACTTGGAAAAAAGTGTAATTTTCTCCTGCCAAGTCCTGACTGTGGCGAAAGGAGGAACTGGGGATGGAGGAAGGTAATTTGCTCCTGAGCAAGTGAAAAAGCTGCTGAATAATACTGAATAGAGCTTATATAGGAATGTCGTGATAGGATTTGTATTCCTATAGGTAGATGTGATCAGCTGAGAGTCAGCTGATGCAAGCTTGACTCACGTGACCTGCCAGAACTAATGCTATACGCCAGGGCATCAGACTCATTCTTCCCACTGGTAGCCCTTTTGCGACTAATATTCTCAGTTGGTTGAATGAGCACATGATTTGGTCCCTTTTTATTTGTTTTCATAACGTCATAATCATTGCTTGCTGATGAACTTTTATCATAGTTTATAGTTATATATAAATGAAAGTGGTTAACATTCAAACATTATTTTTCATATGTAGTATTATTTGTGATTTGAATTTTGCGAATGGGAGTTCCTCTTTTGCTACGTTATAAGCCAGGCTTGTTTTACAAGAAAAGATAATCGTCTGTTGTGCTTACATCTATACACCTTTAACTTTTTAAGACTGAAACAAAAGACTGATTCATTGTTATTCTTAATAAAAAGCACAACAACAATAAAACAGTAAGATACAATGACTAACAAGCTTACAAAATGTTTATTAACAAAAATGAATAAGATGAGGCATGGCATAAACCACATGCTGTATTGTATATTGACTAATAAATTACAGAACGTTTAGCAAACACTGAGGAATCAAATAAAAAAATAAATAAAAGATAGCCTCCATAGCATAACATGAACAGCAAAGATAACAAGCTTTTCAAAATGAAAACAAAAATAAAAGTAAAGTTAAACTTGCTGCCAGTGAAAGGGCTAGCATGTTTTTTCCCCCACAAGAATACCAATATGTTCAACTTCTGTGGTTTAAGAAGCAGTCTTTTACTTTACTTTAGCATGAAAACTATCTATCGTTTCCTAAGTATTCGTGTCAATTTTGCTGGCCGAGGTGTGATAAAGCTCTATTCCGATGACTTTGGGCACTCCAGAGAAAGTCCTGAGTGTTACAACCCAAGTGTGTGTGTGTGTGTGTGTTTGCCCACAGGAAGCAGTAGAGTCCTGCCTCACCCGCATTACCAAACTGGAGCTGCAGCAGCAACAGCAGCAGGTGGTGCAGCTGGAGGGCGTGGAGAACGCGAATGCCCGAGCTCTACTGGGAAAACTCATCAACGTCATCCTGGCCCTGATGGCGGTACTGCTGGTGTTCGTCTCCACCATGGCCAACTTCATCACGCCCCTCATGAAGACGCGCGCTCGGGTCGGCGCCACCCTCGCCCTTGCGCTCTTCCTGGTCACACTGTGGAAACACTGGGATTGGCTTGAGCTTTGCCTGTTGCCCAGCTGAAGAACGTGAACAAAACACACGTCCAGAACTTAAACTCTAACTGTGACGCATCCCTTCCATCGTACCAGAGGTGGGTGAGACCTTGAAGGACGTACAAGAAAGATCCATGGAGATACGTGGCCTGAAGATGGTGCTAGACCATGGCTCTACATTTCCTGTCTTTTCCTTCTGAATGGGTTTCTTTTAGGGCTGCGCGATTAATAAGGAAGAGTATCTTGTATAGCTGGTTCTGTGATTAGTAGTAAATCTCCATCAGGTGCTTTCAGATGGAGCAGCATTTTCTACAAAGAGCCACAGTTCACAGACAAGCTACAGAAAAAAAAATCGCAGGCGATATAATCGTGTGATTTTGAAATTGAAGAAATTGTTCGCGATAATGACAGCTGTTTGCGTAGCTTCTCAGTGAACTATGGCTCTGTGTAGCATCCATCTGAAAATACCACATTTAATAACGTTTTTACTCCAAACTCATAACGTCAGATGAGTGTTTGAAATAAATACTTCTATGAGATAATATGGCTTCTTACGCAGAGTAAGGCACCCAACATTATATTAATTATAATTATATATTAATTATATTATTATGCGTTATTATATTAAAAATTATAATAAGAAGAACTCTGATAAACCATAAATTGTCGTAGTTGTGTGTTTATTAGTTACGTTGAAACAATGAAAGCCGTTAAATCTTGTTTATTCAGCTAGCGCTATAGAGATTTCCTGGGTTTCTTCTGAGTTTCTCTGGCCTTCGGACGGAGATTTACTAATGATCACAGAACCGTGCTTCACTGACAAGATGCACACGACAATCACAGCTTTAGCCTAATCGTGATTGCGATTTCGATTTATCGTGCAGCCCTAGTTTCTTTCCTTTTTTTAGACCACTGAGCTCCTTTTTGCTTTAACTAATGAATGTTAAAACTGGTTCTTAGAGCGGACACAAGAAATAAGTCTAGAGGATGGTCTTCTGCTGATGCATGGCTTTCATACCAACACATGGTCACATTTCAGATCCAAACAGCTTCTGAAGGAACTCTTTCGATGCTGACACCAAAACTGTCTCAAATGTGCTGCGTTTAGTTTGTTTTGTCTCTGTGGACCTCAGTGTCTGTTACATATCTGTGAAATATCTCATCACGGAGGAGAATCAAACTTTCGTCATTTTACTTTGTGAATTGTTAAGTGATAGGGCGGAAAGGCAGAAACGTAATGTCAGTAGTCAAGAATCAATACTACTTTTGTCATTAGAACATTTTTGTAAACACAGTAATAGTGTAACACTCACTGTCGGCATGATCATATTTCTCATGTTTCTATCCGTTTGCTAGATCACAACACCACTGTATTCGTCATAAATACATTTGCAAATATAGGCTATGATTTGTTTTCTGTTTTGTTATAATTTTGGTGAACATATTTTTTGCATCGGTGCAACAATCTGTTGCTGTAATCCAGATGCTGGTTTTAATCCAGATCAAATTAATTTAATCCCAGGATGGATTACACAGTCACATGAACCAAAATGAGACCGATATGATGATCTTCAACTTAAACAGCATGCTATGTTTATGAAATAGACTGTTTTCACTTAAACAGGTTAATGATTGAGAGTTTGTCACAAACTTAATCCTGCTCTATAAATCATCAGATGTAACGTGGTTTGTTGGTAATGAATAAATCTGCTCGGTTCACTCACTTAAAAACTGCTCAAGGGCGCCACCTAGCGCTCAGATGGAGGTTTTACACACTTCATTATCTTCCTGATGATGGGAAGCAGCTTTCTTTAATTAACATTATGCAAATAAGATTGATCTCACAAACTGCTTGGAAACGAGGACAGAATGGCTAATATCAGATGTTATGCGTAGAGATAAGCACTTTAATATTGTTTATACATCGATCATTTGATATTTAGTCTACCTTAACGGATATCTTGGATAAATTGTCTTTAGTCGCGTCCACGGACCGTTTGCTGACTGAGCGCCTGAGGGATTTTAAATGCTAAAATGGCGCGAGATTTCGTAACGGTAAGTTTCAGTTAGACTGGCTGGTTTAAATGTTGTTTAACCGAAAGATTTAACAAAGACTAAATTGAACAAATGTTTCCAGACAACTACAATGAGCACTTCTGAAAAGTAACTAGCCATGAGACATGGTTTGAGGGTGTTAATGTAATATTAATACTGACAGATTTTTCTGTCAGAGACAGCAAGGCGCAGCAGAACTAAAAGTGTTTGTGAAATCATTCATTTTTGTGCAGTCAAAAGATTAATCGTGGTCGCATTCAAAACAAGTTTTTGTTTACATATAAAATATGTGTGTACTGTGTATATTTATTATGTGTATATATAAATACACACACATGCATGTGTTTAGGAAAATATGTTTTTATATTTTATATTTTATATATTTTTTATGTGTATATATATGTGTATATTTTAAAAAAATATGCTGTATGTTTGTGTATTTATATATATATATACATAATAAATATATACAGTACACACACATTACGTAAACAAAAACTTATTTTGAATGCGATCGCGATTAATCGTTTGACTGCACTAAAATGATCAAATTAAGTATCAAATCTGCATGATGACTTTTATGGCACTTGGTATGTGAACACACAAAAAAATTGAGGGCGTGATTTGAACATGCTAAATGGTCATAAAAAAAACTTACACTCATGGTCCTTGCGGTCAAAAATTGCCACCATAAGAAAAAGAATGGGAAATGGGACATTTTTGCGTGTACAATCTACAAATCCACAATGATGCAGAAAAAAGACAAAAAGAAGTCTTTGAGATTTGAACATTAATATACATTTAAATCCACAACCAAATAAAAGGAAACAATTGTGTCTACAAACAACTAGATTTAATTCATAAGCCTCTCTCTAGAGTCCTATACAGGCATCTAGTGGTTACACCATGAAACTACATGGTTTTCTTTCCTTGCTGAAATACTGCATTTATTAGAAAAAAAAAAATATATATATATATATATATATATATTATATATATATATTATTTTAAAATTTTGTACTATTTTCAATGGGAAGAAATTATCATAATTATTGCATAAATATTAATTAGTACCACAAGATTCTCTCAAAATAATAAAAAATATTACTGGACAAAAAGATATTTTACTAATAATTCCATTGTTTCATATTAGCTTATCAACTTGTGAACCCCAGTTTCGCCAAACCTCTTAAAAGCGAGAATCTGCAGATGTAAACGGATTAAGTTTAAATACTTAATCACTTAAATATTATTTTAAAGTAACACATGTGCATTTAAACACAAATATTCTATGTATAGTGTTGACTGAGTCTTACTACATAAATCAGCATGTATTATACTTACACAAGATTATGAAAATGTATAAAGTGATTTTAAAACCCTGTTTGTCTATATACACCTGTCAGTCAGCATCAAATATAAACAGACAGTAACTCAGGGCTTCATGATTTGTTTTTTTTTATTCACTATCATCAGGAAGATCCCACAAGATCTATAAAGTCGATAACAGGCGCTCTCACAATACAGGACAAAGGTCAAGGGTCAGAGGTCGGCAGTCACGCCCTTCCACACACACACACACACACACACAGCTAGACATTCAGCGTCATAAGATTGTTCGGTCATTTACCACTGATGTAAATGAAGAGGCTTTCTGTTTTCCTGAATTTCATCCCGATTAGAAAGAGAGTAGAAAACAGTCGCAGTATCAAAGGTGAAGAATTCCTGATTCAGAGTGTGTGATGATCATATTGCTGTGGCATTTCTCTCCAGGATGAGTGTCCATCTGTCTCTCTCGCCGCACGTGTGTGTCTCTCTGCTGTCCTGGACCCTGCAGGTGAGTGTGGTTTGGTCCTGAATGCCCTGGGTATAGTGTGACTGTGCCAGCAGAGACCAGTCCACCTCTGAGTCTCACACCGATGTCAGGAGCAGACCTCCAACGAGAGAAGAGCGCGAGAGAGACAGAGAGACAGACAGGTCTAAGAGGAGCGCTGCGTGTAGAACAGGATGTAGGCCTGAGTGCCGCACACCTCCTCCACACTGCACACGTTCATCTCCGAGTCGTTACAGTGAACCCAGAAACCTGCAACACAAACACCGTTACTGCGGCATGTACATCGACATATGTTGTGATTAAGCAAAGTAGCTACTTTACTAGTTACTTAAGTAATCTAATTACTAGGGCTGTCAGTTTAAAGTGTTAACTTAATTAGCTAGCCCCGCCCCCAGATCTGTACATCACCTTACATTTCATACAGTTGACTGTTGACAAATAAATGCAGTTATGCCGTAAAACTGAAGATACTGGAGCAAAAATACCCCGTATGAGTTTTTGTCTCATTTATATCATATGATAAGCGATATCACACGAGTGCTGTTTGTCCTGAATGCAAGTGTGATTTTATTAGGGCTGGTAATTTAACGCGTTCATTAGATGAATTATTTATGGTGAAAAAATTATTAACGTAATTAACAAGTATAACAAATACAATAAAACCAGCAAACAAACAAGTTATATTACACATAAAAATTCTAAAACTTTTCCTGGCAAAATTATATTAAACTCTTTAAGTGAGTTACTGTAATGGTTACCAATGCCTTCAACTGCATGAACGAAAAAAACGGAGATGTTCCATAGTTTACGTTAGGCTACGACGGCGTCTAACGAATTTGATGTTGAATCGAATAAAATATTTCTTTCTAAAGCTACTATTTGTAATATCTATTTAGTACTTTTATAATTTAACACAAAAATAGCTTTAAATAATCTTTTAGGGTTATTTTTACAGCCAAATGTAATTTGCGATTAATTAATCGGCACATCACGTAATTAATACTATTAAAAATTTTATTCGACTGACAGCTCTACTAATTACGTAACTTGTGTTAATTGTAATGCATTATCCCCCAACACTAGCTATGCTTCTATCACACTGTTTTCATGCACATTTTGAAGTATCGCATCAGAAACAAGTGATAGAAATGGCAAATTTAGAATAATTTCGAAAAAAAGTTTTTACGCTCGCTTGTGGTGTTTTTGACTTGTTCGAAAAAGGGTTAATGCGAATAACGGGAGATGGAAAAATTCCTCCATTTATTGTCACGTCTGCTCACTCTGAGGCACAAGTCACTTATTATATATAAAAATTATTATATTGAGTGGCTTCTCCTACTTTTCTTAGTGATATTTAGTGCCAATTTTTGTGTTTGATTTTTTTGTTTGAATCATTTGTTGTTCGAAAAGTTCTTATTCGCAAATGTTTAATGCGATATTCCAATTTTTTGCAACAAATTAAATTCACAACTTTGGATAGAAACCCAGCTACTGACTTTGAGTACTAGTGGCTAGGACTGCAGCTTGATAACTTTGGCGTAAACAATGAAAAGTGTTGCGTCCACTGCCAAAACATGCACATAGCAAAACTTTCATTTGTCTGTTGCAAATGCATCGCAAGAGATTTGAAGCATGCAGGCTGCTTGCTTACACCGAGGGTTGTGTTCGCACCAATTGTGAGCGGTCTGCATGAAGCAGATTGTGGTGCCGTTTACCGTGACTCACCTCCTTCAGTGTTATAACAGTAGGCCGTGTAGTGCCCTGAGCCAAAGCCTTTCCCATGATGCATCACTACAGCAGATAGGTCGTAGGTGTAGGCTTCTCTCTGCGGCGTCGGAGCAGCGTCCGAGCAGCAGTATGGTTGTATATTCAGGACCTGATCAAAAGCCACATGGACGCCGATCTTCTCCCTGTGATTCCGGCCGGACCACCTGCACAAGTGTGGATGGAATCTTTCAAACCAAGGCCGTCCAATCCTAGAGGACCAATGTCCTGCAAAGTTTAGCTCCAACCAGTTTCTGGTCTGAAGACCCTGGTTAGCTGGTTCAAGTGTGACTGGAGCTGAACTCTGCAGGACTGCAGGTTTGGACGACGCTGGTTCCAACTAAGAAACACATCAAGATAAAACATGGGAGGTGTTCTGACTGACCGGAAGCGTTTGAGGTGTAGCCGCAGCACCTGAGGTAAACGGCAGATGAGTAACTGCTTACAGGCCTCCGAAAGAGACAGGGGCTTATGGGACGATTTACGGCGCTTTCCTGAAAATACAGGAAATTTAGATAAGTGCATCAACAACTCTGTGACGTCTGTAAGAAAGGCACAACTCACTGTTGCAGAAGTTGCAGGCGTAAATGCAACCCTCCAAATCCTCGGTCTCAGTGAACTTGGCGAGCATCTCTGACAGCGAGCAGCTCCGTTGACACGCCGCAGCGCTGGGCTTCTCCATGCGGTGGTATCGTTCTGGGAACTCCAGAGACAAATCCCAGAACGGCTCCACCGTGTTCGACTTGCGCTTGCAGGACAGACACGTTACCTGCGGGTTCAGTTTACAAACATTGATTTTCACAGATAATTCACTCAGTGGTTTAGTCCTTAATGCATTTATTCAATCAATTCAAAGTGGAACATCTAAACCTGTGGTTCCCAAACACATTCCCCAAAATAGAGTCTCTACTAAAAAGGTGATGACTCGAGTTGGGTGTGTTTAAAGGGTTAGTTCCCCCAAAAATGAAAATTAGCCCATGATTTTCTCACCTTTAAGTCATCCTAGGTTTTTATGCCTTTATTCTTTCAGACTAGGGATGTTACAAGAACTCATACTACGGTATCAAGTCAGTATAAACATTTTAAAATCCTACTGACAGCTTACAGCTTCTTCATTCATTGTGTCTGTGGTTTATCCTTTTTAACATTATTGGCTAATATTACTGGTTTACATAATTCTTTGTTAATGGTTTTAAAAAATATTTTCAGTCTGCCAGTATGTCAGTGAATTTAAACTAATGCTTGATTTCAAAGGTGTGAAAGTGTGTGTGTATTATTTTGAAGGCCAAGTGCCACTAATGTTGTGTTTTTGTAATGTTAAATACTGTAAAGTAGTTCATGTTTAAGTATTATCGTTATCTTTTATGTTGTATCAACTTAGTATCATTTACCTATCGTGGTATCGGTACTGACTACTAGATTTTTGGTACCATGACATCCCTTTTTCAGACGAATCCAATCGGAGATATATTCAAAAACATCCTGCTTTATAAAACATTCTAAGGTTTATAATGGCAGTGAATGGGGTCGAGATTTTGAAGCCCAAAAAAGTGCATCCGTCCATCATACAAAGTGCCTCACACAGCTCTGGGGGTGAATAAAGCCCTCCTGTAGCCAATCGATGTGTTTTTGTGAGGAAAAATAGCTATATTTAAAATTGTATAAACTGTAATCTCTAGCTTCCAATGACTGTCGTACACGCATTCACAATAGAAAGCTGCTGTGTGAGTCACATTTTAATATGGAAGGATGCATTTCATTGGACTTCTTTTGGACTATTGAAAAATAACAGCCATTAACTTCCATTATAAAGTTTGGAAGAGCCAGGACGTTTTTAAATACAATGCTGATTGGCTTAATCTGAAAGTCATATAGACCTAGGAAATTATAAAGTACTTTTCATTTTTGCTTGAACGATCCCTTTAATTGTGTAGTGTTGGGGGATCTCCAGGAACAAGTTTGGGAACCACGGGTCAAAACAGGTAAGTTGCACGTCACCTGGCTGAGCAGCTGTCCGTGGAAGATAGTGTTGAGCACTTTGAGGACTTGTTTGGACAGTTTCCGCTGCGTGATGGGAATCAGGAAGTGTTTCCTGGGTCCGTCCGACTCCAGTTCCTGCTGGACTTTGTCCAGAAGCTCGCACAAGAACTCTTGCGCGTCCTGCTGGTCGTATCCGCGGAACGCTGGGATCAGGTTCCACACGGAGTGCAGCATGGCAAACGGAGACACCAGCGACCACCGACCCGACCACATGACCCTGAAGAGTGTGTGCAGCTCGTGACACAATGACATCTGCTGCCGAGCCGAGGACCGCGGCTCTTTTGGTTGCACCAGTTCTGCCGAGCTCAAGCTGGGCGGCACGTTCTGTTTGCTAAAGGCGCCGCTGCTCGCCCTCCCCATGCGTCCCAGCGCAGTGAGGGCTCCCTGCGAGTGGTTGGTCTTGGCGAGCAGCTCCTCGGTCTCGCAGAGGTCCAGTGTGAGGAAACACTCCCTGAACTTCTGCAGGTGACTCAGCACCTGGAGAATGGAGTTCATGTAACACGTGTTCCCGAGGTTGCGCAATCCCGTGACTCCAGGCGCGGGCTTCCTGCGACGCGACGACTGCGAGGCGTGATATCGGTGCAACCGACCCGCGTTACGAAGCGGTTTGCGCGACAGGGGCTTGTTGGATAGCAACAGCAGGGACTGTTTGGGAGCCGAAGGGAGTCGTTCCGGAGGATCACGGAACTTCCGAGGAATAAGTGCGAGTGTCGGACGAGGAGCCTGGGTGAGCAGCCGCGCGCTTTTCCTCGGCGGGACATTGGCTAGTTCGCCCATCAGCCGCTTCTTGACTTCCCTGCGTTGCCGTCGCTTCTCCTCTCGCTCTTGCTCCTGTTTCTCCTCGCGCTTACGGTGTTGCTCCTGCTGTCGGCTCCTCCAACAGCGCAAGGCACCTTGAAGGAGAGTTTTCCGTCTGTGCCACAATGCCGTCTGCATAGCGCCATCCCGCGCAACCTCGCAAACTCTAACTCCGCCATCAGACGCCGACGACCGCAGGGAGCGCTGACCAGGGCTGCGGACGGTAGATAGCGCCCCACGAAGGAGCTTCAAGTCGCCCTCAACATTATCATTCAACGCATAATCGCCGCACGCGAAACAGAAGACGTCCAGTTCGCGTACGTCCATGGCTAGCGGGTGCTGCGTCATCTGGTAGTGACTCAGGGAGTGTTCTTCCATGTAGCGGCCGCACGCCACGTGAGCGCACTTCAGACAAGCCCATACGGACTCCGTGGTGCCGCAGTCAACGCACCGCCACATCTGCGGGTTGAGGATGGAGTGGCCCTGGCCCAAACGGAACCGTACCACATGCTTACAGCGATCCATGTCTCCCAACACGCATGAGCACTCGGAGTCAGGAACCACACGCCATGACCGCACTCATCCTAAAGACAAGATAACGTAAAGCTTGTAAGTAATACATTACTGCTGTCAACGAAGACTGAAAACATGCATGTCTCAACAGGTGCTTTCGCACCGCGTAGTTCTAGGAACTTAATTCTTTTCCTGATTGCATTCAGGAACCCTGAAGCGGCCCACAGCGACATCTTTAGTCGCGCAAGTATATTAAACCACTTAAATGACATGAGGGCTCTAGCCTAGAGCGCCATCTACTGTTAAAAATTAAGCTCAGAATCGATTCCAGAGAGAATTGGATTGCATTCCAGTAATCTCAAAATTTATGATCCCAGCCCTATCGACAACTGGTAATTGGAGCTGTTTTTGTTGTGTCGTGGGTTTCGTGATAACTGAGATGGAATGCAAACGCACAATTTACGCAACTGAAAGAGCATGAAAAAATCTGACTTACTTGCATTGCCTCATATCATCGAGGCTGAGAAGACAACACGTAAATGCCGTTGCCGCTGTTTTTCATGTTCGTGGAGTGAATATTTTTACATAGCTTTGTAAAAATGCCAGTGTTTCGTAAGTGTTTGGCCAATCGGCGTACATTTACGTCACTAGTAGTTCCTATAGATCTGCTGTAGACCTTGTTCTGAAGTAGGAGCTCATTTAGTTTAGCAGAGTTCCTAGAACTAAATACATTCCTAGCTCCTGCGGCGCAAACACGCCAAAAAGTGGGAACTTCCGCCAATAGTTCTAGGAACTATTTAAAGGTGCCTCCGGCGTAATGCAACGCGTCACTTTTTTTTAAGCAATATTACTCACTTTGAGAAACGTAGAGTTTCAGCATCAGAGCGGACATGTCCTGTTGCTGTACACTCTAAAAGACTTCATCGTGCAGAGTGAAAACTGTGGAGGAAAGAATGTGTTATTTACCAAACTTGAACACACAGCTGAATGGTTCCATTCTGATTGTAAACGGTGTGGTGCTTTATGTGATGAAGCGTGCGAACGCATATGTAAGAGTTGTGTTTGTGACTATATAGAGTTCTCTTAATGTATGACTGAATGTGAATGCGTATTTTTCATTAGTATTTGAGTGTTTGTCTCGCACAGCAGTGTGTGTACACTTACATGAGTGTGTGTGTGTCTGTTTGAATGTTTGTGTGTGTGTGTGTGTGTGTGCTAACCCGCTAGCGCTACTCACAGAACAAAAGACGCTCCGCCGGGAGACACGCGGAATGCGCGGCAGCGGCGGATCCGGCAGGATCCGGTACCGGCGCTCGTTCGGTGTGTTTGTGCGCGTGTTTACACCGGCGCGAGAGATCCGTTACTTTAAACCCGCTGAACAAAAACCAGCAAGAGCTGCAGCCACGGAATAAACTCACGCCGCAAAGCCACCGATCGGCTCTCAAATAACGTCCCCTCGGCGCGAGTCCTCCACGGAACCGCCGGTCAAATACGTCTGGCGAGTTAAATGACGGTTAATATTTGCGCGGGGTTTTTTTACACTCGCTTTGGGCTGTTATTTACCGCCATCATCCGCACGCGAGAGCTGTCACCATTTTCGGCTCAACCGAACTCGCCCAGCGCCGGCGTCACTGCGCTCTGATTGGCCGAGGAGCGGTCAATCGCATGACGACAGTGTTCTGATTGGTCGAGACGGCGCTCGGTGACGCTGGCGCAGTGGAGCCGGTCTCTGATCGGGTGTGCAGGCGTCTGTCAGGTTTTAAAGCTCCAGAGGCGGGGTCAGATGAACAGATTAACCTTGTCCACAGCGTGATTTTATTTATTTATATATATATAGGTATATAAGTTTTACATTTTAAGATGATTTTCATAAGCTAGCTCATAAAAAAATAACACTTATTATAAGGTTTCGCGTTAGTGGGAAAAGATACAATCAAATGAGTGTAAACAAAGGTTTAAGTATGGACTTAGTATGGTGAAGTAGCCTACATACAGTACGCTTACCCAGCATGCTTTTATCTGGTTAATTACAGACAAATAAAAAGAAGACACCCTCGATTTCCCCATTATACACATGCGTTTGTCATTAAAATGGATCTTAAATTATAAAACGGCTTCAAGAGCAGTTAAAACCATATATTAGATGTGAAACTAAAATGTTTTAAAGCTTTGAGAAGCATCTCAACGTGTTACTTGACATAAAAGCTGATATGATTTGTTTTTTAACTGTTATGTTTTATTTTATTTTGTTTAGTTGGCAAGATTTTTTGTTTTTTGATTATATATTTATATATGATTCAAGATATTAACAAAAAAATGCTAGCATTTTAGTATTTACATTTAGTCATTTAGCAGATGCTTTTATCCAAATAAAGCGATCAGAATCAACTAAAGAGCGATGATGTGTGCAAGTGCTACGACAAGTGATGCTTTTATCCAAATAAAGCAATCAGAATTTTTATTTATCATATTATAATTTTTTTTTAAGAAAACAAGCAGTTCTGGTAAATGCATCTTAAATTAAGAATTTTTAGATATTTTTAACTAGCGCTGTCAAACGATAAATCACAATTAATCGCATTCAAAAATTAAAAGTTTTTGTTTACATAATATATGCGTGTATACTGTGTATATTTATTATGTATATATAAATGCGCACACATGCATGTATATATTTCAGAAAAATATGCTATGTTTATACATTAAATATATTTATATGTAACACAAATTATATGAATAAATTATACTTGTGAATATTTTCTAAACACATACTGTATGTGTGTGTATTTATATGTACATAATAAATACAATACAAATACAAATATATCAGCTTAAGCACAGATTTTCCTTTATACGATGAAAAATCGAATTATAAAATTAATCTCAACATGATTCTGAAAGCTGTTTGTGATGTATTTTTTTGTTGTTGCATGCATATTACTGATCAAAAATTAAGTTTTGATAAGTTCACAGTAGGAAATTCACAAAATATCTTCATGGAACATGATCTTTACTTAAGTATCCAAATAAAGCGATCAGAATCAACTAAAGAGCGATGATGTGCAAGTGCTACGACAAGTTTACAAGATTATTATATAAATGGCACTTTAAAATCTTTTAGTGGGCGGTGCCAAGTGTCCTATTACAAAGTGTATCACTTTTCACTGAAGCTGGATATCCTTCAAAATAAAAGCTCTACTGTCGTTTCTGTCAAAATAAAAGCGTGAACTGAATTGCTGACAGCTAGCGGTTAAAATGCAGTCCAAATTTAAAATATCTCTTTCAAGTGTAGAAATTAGGAAAGAAGTATTTTAATTTCCCTACTATTGTGTAAAGCAAAAAAAAATATACCTATGAAATATTCATTTTACAGTGCAATTGTTTTACAGTATATGTTTAAAATTGTTGTTGTTGTTTAATTTTACAGCACAATTGTTTTACAGTATGGCTTGTTATTATTATATTCTGATTAAAGTTGTCTTAGTTTAGAACAGCTCTTTATTTTTAAGTTTTATTGTTTATTTAGATGGGTCGGAGCTCTAAATTCTGAACTCTCAAAGTGCACATCTGACTTTTTTTTAATATCGCAATAAATATTGTATTGTGGACATATCATATCGTGAGATTAAAGACCAATAGGAATCACGTTACAATAAGACCTCATTAGTTAACTTTAGTTAATTAACATTCACAACGAGCAACAGCTATATTTGCTACAGAAGTTATTAATCTTTGTTAAAAAATACAAGTCTTAGTTCATGTTAGCTCATTAAATAGCACAGTTGCAACTTTCGATTTTAACAATGTGTTATTAAATATTGTAATACCTAAGATTAATGAATATTCAGAAGAGTTTTACACTGGCAGTTTATGTTAACTAATGAATTAACTATTGTTAACTAATGAAGCCCTAGTGTGAACGAACAGTTAAGAATCAAAACAATATCTAGGGCATGTTGTAGTCCAGATTTATTAGTTTAAAAATGAATATTTAAGTAAAAAGTAACATTTAAAATTGCCTACACTTTTATTTCAAACTAATCTATTAACATATTTACTGCATCGCTCATGCCTTACTGACACAAAAACTGTCATTAATCTTTATTTGGAGTACTACTTGTACACAAAACATTTTGCACAGAAAGATCTTTCTTGCTCAGCATATTTCATGAGAACTGTGACCTGCTTAATAATGTGGAACAACCTCTTTAAGAAGAGTTTCCATTTACCAGAGAAGACCTGACAAACTATTGACCAAACCTGTCTGAGAGATAAAAAGATGTGAAGAACCACACAAACACTGTTACTGTACCGAATCCTAATGATGTGTCACTTGCAGAATAATTAGTGACGCGGTGTAAACGGTGTCTGTGTGCACCAGAGGACGCTGGTGAGCTTCACAAGTGCCCAGAACAGATCAGATCTGCTTAAATTATGACTGATAAACAAATCATTACTGTAGTATCTAACAAATACCAGAGAGGAAGTCGAGCGAAACTAAACTCCAGAATTTACTGTAATTGTGTCGTTATTTTTAACTGAAACACAGTTATTTTTAACTGGGATTCTTCCTCCGCTTCAGCATGCACTTACAGTTTTATTCCTCTCTGTGTTCTGAAGGTTTATTCTTTTATCATTCTGCAGCACAGAAGCAGTCATCAGTAGCACAGGTGTATTTGTAGCAATAGACAACAATACATTGTATGGGTCACAATTATACATTTCTCCTTTTATGACAAAAATCATTAGGATATTAAGTAAAGATCATGTTCCATGAAGATATTTTGTAAATTTCCTTACCGTAAATATATCAAAACTTAATTTTTGATTAGTAATATGCATTGCTAAGAACTTCATTTGAACAACTTTTAAACTGTAATTGAAAACAGATGTCTTAATGTGATTACAAGCTAATAAAGTGAATAATATGAACAACTTTTAAACTGTAATTGAAAACTATACTAGATTGACTTTCAATATTATTTCAGTAATAACTTAATGTGATTACAAGCTAATAAAGTGAATAAATTATTTCAGTAATACAGTCAGAATTACATGTAGACATGGCTAGAATAAAACGATATATTTTGAGAATGAACTGTTTTTACAAGATTAAACATCATATTCTGAGAATAAAGTCAATTTCGAGAATAAAGGTGTAGCATTGTGAGATTATAGTTATAATATTTTAAGAATTAAGAAAAATTTAAATTACCATTAAAGTATTATACGAGATTAAACTTGTAACATTTTGAGAATAAAGTTACAATTACAATAATAAAGTCACTGTGAGATCACAGGGTAATGTTTAGAGAGTAAAATTAATGTTTGTAGACTTTTGACTGAATATTTTCAGATTATTACGACTTCAATCTCGCGACGACGATACGATGTTATTCTCGTATTTGTAGTTTTTACGTGCTATCCGCCGTGACACGTTGCAGCGCCGCCATGTTGAAGATCGCAGAGATGGAGCTCAACGGAGCCAGTGGTATTTCCCTGCGGCCACTGGTGCATTTATTTTGGTCTTGCCCACATACCAAGAAACTTTGGAGCAAAATATCTCAATTTATTGTTGTCCATATTTACCCTCAATTTGCATTGTGGTGGGAAAATGTTTAGTTTGGTTTTACTCAACATGACAAAAGTCTATGTTCAGAGTATTATGTGATAAATTTTATTATTATTTTATCCAAATTTTATTTGCACAAGTCAAAATTCTTAAAAAAGAAACCAAGCTTTCTGGAACTTGCTGCTAATATTAAGCACTATGTTCTCTCAATATCTGAGTGTACAAACAAAAAAGCTGTTAGATCATATGACCTCTGTAAGCTTTACAAGATATTTATTTAATTTTTTTCCTTCTTTGCCTTTGTTTTCATTATACTTTGTTTTTAATAACCCCTTGACCTCCCTGGCTTATTTGTATTTTGTCCATAGACTTTATTGATGTACAGAAGATGTTGTTTTCCTGCTGTATGTCCTATTTTTGAATTTAAAAAAGGTATTTCCCTGCGGCTGCTGCCGGAAGCTCTGGTCGCGCACTTTTTGTCGTTCCGCGCTACAAAGCCGAGCTGTCCTCTGAACAGAAGAGTGCCAGACGCATGCGCAGATTTTCTCCGAGATCTGGCGGGAGCTCACGTGACCTGGAGGATGCTACGCCATCTTAACGCAATTAAACGCGCGATTGTGTTGCATTATATTTTGTATTCTTTGCAGTAATTGTGTTTTTGGACTACACTTTTGGTTAAAACTTGTGTTGCTAGGTAATAAAATTACGTTATATAAACTTAAGATCGTTTTGGTTTTATTCAAGCACTCATGGATTGTAACCTCGCCGGTAAAAATGTAGTTTTCAATGAATTGCACTTCGATAATGAATGAAACGGGATGTTTGACAAGAAAAAATTATATAATCTTGGTTTTATTAATGAAGAATTTATTAGAAATTAATAATTCTGAAAAAAGTTGACGGAAATAATGCATTCTGATGAGTTTACGTCTCACATTACTATTTTTTGATTATTTACTTGTTTGTTTTTGCCCAAATCAAAAAGGTAATTGCAGCTTTTTATCTCACAATTCTGAGAAAAAAATAAGTCATAATTGCGAGATAAACTCAGAATTACGAGATTAAAAAAACAAAAACAAACAAAAAAAAAAAACATTTTTTCACAATTCCGTGTCTATGCCTCTCAATTCTGAATTATTTTCAGTCTGACTTTTTTTTTCTTTGCAGTTGCGAGTTTATATGTAACAATTATTTTTTCCCTCAGCATTGCAAATTCACATCTCTCTATTCTGAGTTTATATCTTGCTATTTTGATTGTAAAGTCGGATATAAACTTGCAAGAAAACAGGTCAGAATTGTGAAGTCTCACGGAAACAGGTTTCCATAATTTAGCAAGTAATTATGAAAGCAGTATTTTTTTCCTGGTTAACTCTTTAGACTGAGAACCTGTATAAATAAAATAAATTTATTTTGTTTTTATGAAAAAAAGCTGGCTGCATCAGCGGCGATGTGACGTCACAACGATCGTTGCCATTCCCGTGAGCGCGGGCACGCCGCGCGCCGCAGCTCGCTCACGAACCTTCTTTTAACCGAAGAAAACTATGTTTTCATTTATGAATTTGGCTAAATGTATTGTATGTATTTTTGTAGAGCTGTTAGGAGTTGTGTGAACGTAGATCCCGCGTCTCGCTCGTGACTGACGGTGAGTTTGGCCGCTTTAATCAGTCTGTCAGATGGAGTTGTTCTGTCACGAGCATGTCGAACCGGACTCGAGTTCCAGACCGGTTCGCGCGTTCAGAGACGCGGTTCTGACCCGAGACTCGCGCGTCTGTCGGAACCTGCTGAGCTCGGAGAGACCGAGCATTAAACCCGGTACCGAGCCGACCGACGAGCAGCGCTACGTGCGCCCGATCCTGACCGGATGGATGCTGCAGGTGAGGAGAGATCTCACGAATCATATCAACCTGACTCAGTGATTCGAATCGTGTTCTGATTCAGTGATTCGAATCATCTGATTCAGTGATTCGAATCGTCTTATTCTGAATCAGTGATTTGAATCACACTGATCTGATGATGTCTAATTAATCTAATTCTGAATCAGTGATTCGAATCACACTGATCTGATGATGTCTAATGAATTATTCTGAATCAGTGATTTGAATCACACTGATCTGATGATGTCTAATTAATCTAATTCTGAATCAGTGATTCGAATCACACTGATCTGATGATGTCTAATGAATCATTCTGAATCAGTGATTTGAATCACATCGATCTGATGATGTCTAATGAATCTTAATTTAGTGATTCGAATCGTGTTCTGATTCAGTGATTCGAATCATACTGATCCGATGATGTCTAATGAATCTTAATCTGAATCAGTGATTCGAATCACACTGATCTGATGATGTCTAATGAATCTTATTATGATGATCTGATGATGTCTAATGAATCTTAATCTGAATCAGTGATTCGAATCACACTGATCCTGATGATGTCTAATGAATCTTAATCTGAATCAGTGATTCGAATCACACTGATCTGATGATGTCTAATGAATCTTATTCTGAATCAGTGATTCGAATCACAATGGTCTGATGATGTCTAATGAATCATTCTGAATCAGTGATTCGAATCAAACTGATCTGATGTTGTCTAATGAATCTTATTCTGAATCAGTGATTCAAATCACACTGATCTGATGATGTCTAATGAATCTTAATCTGAATCAGTGATTCGAATCACATTGATCCGATGATGTCTAATGAATCTTAATCTGAATCAGTGATTTGAATCACACTGATCTGATGATGTCTAATGAATCATTCTGAATCAGTGATTTGAATCACATCGATCTGATGATGTCTAATGAATCTTAATCTGAATCAGTGATTCGAATCACACTGATCTGATGTTGTCTAATGAATCATTCTGAATCAGTGATTCGAATCACACTGATCTGATGATGTCTAATGAATCTTAATCTGAATCAGTGATTCGAATCACATTGATCTGATGTTGTCTAATGAATCTTAATCTGAATCAGTGATTCGAATCACACTGATCTGATGATGTCTAATGAATCATTCTGAATCAGTGATTCGAATCACACTGATCTGATGATGTCTACTGAATCTTATTCTGACTCAGTGATTCGAATCAAATCGATCTGATGATGTCTAATGAATCTTAATCTGAATCAGTGATTTGAATCACACTGATCTGATGATGTCTAATGAATTATTCTGAATCAGTGATTTGAATCACACTGATCTGATGATGTCTAATTAATCTAATTCTGAATCAGTGATTCGAATCACCTGAATCACAATGGTCTAATTAATCTAATTCTGAATCAGTGATTCGAATCACACTGATCTGATGATGTCTAATGAATCTATTCTGAATCAGTGATTCGAATCAGTGATTCGATGATCAAATCTTAATGAATCATTCTGAATCAGTGATTCGAATCAAACTGATCTGATGTTGTCTAATGAATCTTATTCTGAATCAGTGATTCAAATCACACTGATCTGAATCATTCTGAATCAATCACACTGATCTGATGTTGTCTAATGAATCTTATTCTGAATCAGTGATTCAAATCACACTGATCTGAATCATTCTGAATCAGTGATTCGAATCACACTTATCTGATGTTGTCTAATGAATCTTATTCTGAATCAGTGATTCGAATCACACTTATCTGATGTTGTCTAATGAATCTTAATCCAAATCAGTGATTTGAATCACACTGATCTGACGTTGTCTAATGAATCATTCTGAATCAGTGATTCGAATCACACTGATCTGATTGTCTAATGAATCTTATTCTGACTCAGTGATTCGAATCACACTGATCTGATGTTGTCTAATGAATCTTATTCTGAATCAGTGAATCGACTTTGATCTGCTTGAGTGATTCGAGTCACTCTGATCTGAATCCTGAATCACGTCGCTTTTTCTCGAGCAGGTGTGTGAGGATCAGAAGTGTGAGGAGGAGGTGTTTCCTCTGGCCGTTCATTACCTGGACAGGTACATATCCCAGAATGCCGTGCACAGGTGCCGTCTTCAGCTGCTGGGGTGCGTCTGCATGTTCCTGGCCTCCAAACTCAGGGAATCGGTTCCTCTGAGCGCCGCCAAGCTGTGCGTCTACACGGACCACGCCGTCTCCGTCCCAGAGATCGTGGTAACGTCACGTGACCCGCTTTTACGTAAACCGCTAGCATCCAGCTATATGACTGGTTTTGTGCTCCAGGGTCACATTTATGTATTTAATATTATTTTTTTTTAGCTCTGCTTGTGGTAATGATTCTAAATGTATCTTGCGGCTGCTTGAGGCTGGTGATTGTGTTAGTGGTGCTGCTGTGTGATGTGTGCAGCAGTGGGAGGTGCTGCTGGTGTCGCGTCTGGACTGGGATCTGGCCGCGGTTCTGCCGTCGGATTTCTTGGAGCCGCTGCTGCAGACGCTGCCCCTGAGCGCCGGGGACACGGCTTCGGTCCGGAGACACGCGCTCTCCTACATCGCTCTGAGCTCCACAGGTACTGAGTCACTGATTCACACGATTCGTTCAAAACCTGGATTCATTCAGTGCCTCGCATACACACAACAGTTCTGCTGTAGCTTTAAAGGTAATATTTATATAACAGACGCACCATATTGTGGCACAATATTAACTTCTTGTTTACGGAACTGTTGTATAAAATCACATTCGCACTCGTGTGATATTGCTCTCGCTGCTCAAAGCTCATACAGGGACAAAGCTGCATTTATGGAAACTGACGTCCCCGTTGTGTGTGTTTTCAGAGCTGAAGTTCTCGGTCTTCGCTCCGTCTGCGGTGGCCTGCTCGTGTGTGACGGCGGCTGTGATCAGACTGGACGTCCTAAAGAACCAATACAGCCCCGACGGCCTGCTGCAGCGGCTGAGGGACGTGCTGGACACGGACATGGTGAGGACACATTGACTCGTAAGGGCTCGATGGCTCTGCCTCGACTGAGCCGCTCTCTCTCTGTGCTCCAGGTGTCGCTGCGCTCCTGTCTCTCGTCGCTGGAGGACACCATCAGTCAGATGCTGCCGCCTCCACCCGAGCAGGACCTCCCGCTCTGACAGGTGGACGCATCGAACCCTCGCACATCTGTTGCTCAAGCCAATGGATTCTAGTGTTTTCCCTCTTGTTGTTGACGGTTCCGGTACATTTGCGTTTGTTGGCGATGTTCGCATTAGTTTTAATGTCGCAGATGTTCTGCACCCAAGCAAATATTTGCATTGTCAGGAAACCTTCGCGTGATTTTACACAACATTTATTTCATGCTGCCTTTAGACTTGAATGTATGTTATTGATATACTCTTTTTTTAACTTTAAAGACATGTGTGTGTGAAAATAAACAGCATTGATGTGGACGGTGAATGGGTTTTGATGTGGTGGTTTAAACAGAAATGCCACTTTCACAATGAAAATCAAAAGACAGGATGGTTTTGCATTAAGAAAATGAGCCTGTTCTTCATCATGCTATTATTTCTAAGATTAGATTTGAATTAAAACTAGCATAAATTAAATTCAGAACAACAAACACTACCATGATATATACACTGGCACGGCGTGAATATTTCTTGCATACTAATTAGCAAATTTACTCGTGATAAAAATAATGTCACAATGCAAAAAATGACCCCAAATAATCTCAGTTGTCTTTGATAATTTAAATAATCTACATCCCAAAACACATTCAATACTACACACCATAAGTGTTTTTTTAAGGCATTGTTAGTTTATCATTAGCATTTTATAAATGCATAACTTTCTCAACATTTTATTTCAGTTAACGTTCACTGCATTTCAAGTAACCAAAATGTTTTAATGTCTATGTTTTGATCAACTGTAAAAACCCTGGTATTGGGTCATACTTCCGCTGCAAAAGAACACAGACACCTTTGTTGCACACTTTTTTCCATTTGTTTTATTGTTGAGTCAAAGAGACATCAGGGCAGATAGATCAGGCACTTTGGCAAATAAACATGCAGGAACTCAAACAAAATATAACACCAAACAGAAGAATGGCAACTCATTACCTGGTTTATCTCGAGCTGTGACACTCCGAGCTCCTGTTAATTACACAGGACTCACAAAAACTGTATGGAGAGTTCAGATTTACTGACGACCCCAAACACCCCACTATGACACCAAAACACCCTTCCATCCCAGTCCTAAATAGCTGTAACCACACAGTTGTTAACATCCATTAAATCTCACCATTTCAACACGCAGAATGTTTGTAATAAAACTTGAGAAGCGCTTTTAGTTTAATCTTACTCTGAAAGGTCACATTGTATTTTACCATCCTAATAAACTACGATATGGAAGCAGTTCAAACACTCCTATCTGCACAATTCTTATCACGAAACAGATGCAAAACTAAAGTCTGGACTGCATACAGTCATAAACAGACAGTAGATTATTGTATCCGTGCACCTGTGAACTCGGAGCAGATCAAGCATGTTGTAAAAGTCAGAAATTGGCGGGAACGATCTTCAAGAGCTGTGAGTTTTTGCACAGTGCTGTTGTTGTGTTCTAAAACCAGTATTCACCTTAAAAACAAACTGTACTCACAATGGTTCTAAACTTTATCACGAGTCATCTTTGGTATTTTTTTTTTTGACTAGCCAACACCCTAAACAGTCATTTGAAAACATTTCTAAGAATAACCAGTCAGTTGTTCATGACTGGGAGCAAGGCAGCTGACGAAATAAAAGGCATTTTTCTCAAACCAAGTCTACATAATAAAAACCACTCTTTTGCATGTTACAACACAAACTGCTGTTCCCTCAAAATTAAATGCATGTCCTAAACAGGATGTCCTGTCCTCTATGAAGGCCGATTTCCTGCTGGGCCATTCCCTGACCACTCTTTGTCTGGAATTGCTCCAGAACATTTCCAAGTACTTTCCTAGCCGGCTTCCTTTTCCTAGAGTTGCGTCATCTCTGCACATCGTAGTCTCTGTGCGTTTCAGCTTGCGGTTGCTCCCAAGGCTTGTTTATAAGTCTGAGTGACGTTTTCGCAGTCAGATATTGAAAACACGCTATCGGACACTCCTGCGCGGTAGCAGGCCACATCTATTTCCCAGTGTCCCTGGTACTGGGACTCTTCCCTCAAGTCGAGGAGATTGTCAGCGGACACGCATCCTCGCATCCTCCGTCCACCTGCTGGTCGCTCCATTGGGGCGACTGGAATCTCGCGCTCAGGTAGGTCAAGTCTGTCGAAGGACTCCGAGGAGAGGATGCTATCCTCACTGATCGCGCCGCTCGGTCTGGATCTGTTGACCACCGTTGGTAAGGAGGGTGCAAGCTGGTCCAGCGAGCCGAATTCCTGCAGGCCGCCGGAAAACTTGCCGTGCCGTTTGAGGATCCCCTTGCGGTGTGGCACCGGTGACGGGTTCCCAAGAGTCTGTCCGGAGTTCTCTGGAGAAGAGGAATAATAGCCTGATTCGCTTTCCGAAGGCTTCTTCAGGATGCCTTTAGGAGGTGGAGGAAGGACAGTTGGTGCCAAAGCGTTCTGGCTTTTCTCCTCCAAGGGTGTAGCCTGGGAGTCACTGGGCGCTTTCTGTTTAAGACTCCCCCGCTTCTTTAGAATCCCTTTAGATGGGCGAGGAGCTTCCTGCATGGTCTGCGAGACGTTGTTTTCTTTGCGCGACCTGCGTATGGAGCGCTGTCGCTGGACCGGTTCTCCTCCGGTGGCCCCACTTGTCCGCAACAGGCAGCGCATCTTAGAGCTGCTCTCCAGAAGAGGACGAGATGTGCGGCGTAGCCAGTCTGCGATACGAGTCGGGCCACCAATTTGACACGCAGCGGCCGCATGTCCTGGCTCCTGATGCGCAGCTGCAGGTTCGCTCTGAGCCAGTAGAGGGAGCTGATAGCCCCAGTTGAGCCACCAGTGACCCGCGATCTCCTCCAACGTAGCTCTACGCTCTGGGTTTACCATCAACATCCAGCGGATCAAACCACACGCATCTGTGGGGCGACAACAAGGATTAGAATTGATGCTACAGATGACCTACAACAGGGATGTCCGGTCCTGCATCAGGAGGGCCACCTTCCAGTCGAGTTAGCTCCAGCTCTAATTAAACTTGCCCAAGCCAACTAACCAGTGTCATCAGGATCACTAGAGGCAGGTGTGTCGGAGCTAATCTCTGCAGGAAAATGGACCTCCAGATGCAGGACTGGACACCCCTGGCCTACAACATCACAGACTTCAAAGCTGCATTCAAACAGACTGGTTTGTGGTTTCTGGATGTCATTCTTTTTCAGTAAGGGTTAGCAACGTGAGGGACTGTTGGCAGTGCAAAGCACGTGTATCCATGTGGCACGGTTCCAAAGTCTTATGTAACTATGCAAATGATCAGCAATGCAGTGTTTTGACTACTAATGGAAATGAAAGCATGGGAGCGCAAACAGTGCACAGTATCTGCGTTACCCACCCCTGTTCCTGGAGGCACACCAATCGTACACATCTTCAAACTCTTCCCAAACAAACACACCTGATTCAACTCATCTGCTTGTTAGTAGAGACTCCAAGACCTGAGATGGGTAAGGGAGACATCCAGAATGTGTACTGTTGGTGTGCCTCCAGGAACAGGGCTGGGAAACATTGCGTGGCGAGATTAGTTCATGTTACTCTGGGCAGGTTCCCGGTTCTCTGTAATGTAGGGACATAGCTAAAAATGATGCATTAAAAATACCATGTGAGAAATTGGATCTCATCAAAAATATTAACTCAACATTAATACAGCCACTGCAACCAGACAACCTCCGGCAATAAAGTTGCTGCCGTTGTGAACTCAACAGTCAGAACTCAACTTTATGGGACCGCCAACAGATGGACGGCTATCTGCTATAATGGCTTATCTGCTAGAAATAGATAAGCTCCATCTATAAAACTGCTGGATTGCATGGTTGAAAGAGCCAAGTCTAGACCTTCGCTTTGGCAAACACAGTAAACCAGTTTCGTTCGTTGGTTTAAAAATAGAGCAAACAGTACACAAAGGCGGTCTCTTGAGTTTCGGTTGTCTTCTGTCTGGTTTAAGAGCCTCACCAGATGGTTTGGTGGGTTTGCGGTAGTTTCCGGTGCTGATCTGCTGGACCAGCTTCTTGTGGTCTTGTCCGTCGAAAGGCATGGCTCCATGGACCAGCGTGTACAGCAAGACGCCCAGAGACCAGCTGTCCACCTCCGGTCCTCTGTACGGCCTGCCGTTCACAATCTCAGGCGACGCGTACAGGGGACTGCCGCAGTACGTCTGCAGGAATTGATCGTTCTGGTACAGGTTTGACAACCCGAAGTCAGCGATCTGAAAAACAGACAGTGGTTTCAGTCATTCCCATTGAGCGCTCGTTGGCCTTTCGCTCTGCCTGGTTTATAGCTGAAAGTAGATTTATGCCGTTATCTTATGCAAGGTTCAATAGGGCGTCTGACTTATTTTTCACGAACTTACCTTTATATTGCCGTTGTCGTCCAGCAAGATGTTCTCCAACTTCAGGTCGCGATGAACAATACCGTTCTGTTGGAAAAACGGAGATATTTAGAAACCACAACCGCCGTAGATTTTGCAAATCTGATCCGACTTTAGATTCTTAATAGATGAGCTGTTTTTGACACACAGTTGAGTAAATACGCCAGTTTTTACGTTGCTTGCCTACCAAGCACAGGCTAATGAACGTTATCGGAATATTTCATAATACTGCTATTGGTGTAATTTTATAAAAGCAATCACAGTTCAGAGGGGATTTAAACTGCTGATTATGGCTTTAAACGTATAGTTCACCCAAAAAGGAAAAATTGGGTTTATATACTGTATGCTTTATTTTTAAGATTAACAGTTTTTCCAAGGCAGTGTTTCCCGCTATAGCAGAGCTATCAAACCCTCTCTTGTTGTGATGTTAAGTCTGTATTTAATCTCTGAACAGTAATCAGTGTTGAGTGCTACTAAATGATCAACCGTTGAAAACATTCATTAGAGATTTAGAAAAGTAATCAGTTACACTAATAAAGTAGTTGAAAGGTTACACTACTTGTTACATTTTAAATGCAGTATCTAGTAACCTTCCCAACACTGACTATCCCTTGAATGAATGATCCAGTGATCAACGACGTCACTCTTTTAATAATTTCAGTTTCACTCTTAAACACTTTCCTAACGACAAACGATCAGGAAAATCCCCCACACCTCTATCTGGTGACGATCTCTAAAGAAGCACACAGTTCATGCCCGTGTGAGTTCTTTTAGCTCAAGATTAATTCAGCGCAGGAACAACATCGAAAGCCATTTTTACTAAAAGCTATTAGATTGTATAATCGATGTCGTATTAGATGATTAATGTAGAATTTTAACTGTGTAGTGTATAAATATGGAGGAGTGCGTACTTTGATGCTTGAAACAAAGGGGTGCTGTATTTTATTTGTGTCTATTTTATTTATTTATTGTGTGGTGAGCTCTGCTTCGACGTGAATTTTTTTTACATTTTTTAAAAAGCTTTCATTTTCAAGTTAAAAGTTTTAAGTTGTATTTTTGTTGTGGTTTTGTCTTTTTTTTATTTTTCTACATAATTATGAATTTTTATTTTAGTGTTAATTTGATTCGTCTTAGCACTTAAAATAATTTTTTTTAAATGTTAAATAACTGAAATTAGTTTTTTTATATATTTTAATTTATTTCATTTACCTTGGACATTAATAAATATAAACTACAGCAATGTTATTTTAAATGTCACGTAATATGATGATATAGTTTTTAATAATTATTTATATTTATATATATTCAGTTTTTCATTTAAATTTTAAGGTTTTTTTTGTTTTGACGTTTAAGTTCATAAGTTTGTTGTTTTTATCATTTTTAATAGTAAAATAATTTTTGTAATGTAAGTACTTAATTACAGTTATTTTAGTTCTTCAACTTAAACTAAACAGAATTTAGAAACGATGCAAAATAAACGATAACTGGCATAAAATATTTTTTATTTATTTCCGTAACCTCAGTCGTTGAAGAATAGAAATTACCGCAGTGTTATTCTAGTATTATTATCATTATGCTAATATAGTTTTTATTAGTATTTTAAATTATTTTAATCTTTTTTGTTTACAATGTTAGTTTAATTTTTTTATTTTTAAGTTTAAGTTTTCTTTTTTTTCGTTTTTTTTTTTCGTTTTTTTTTTTTGTATTTCAGTTTTTGTTAATTTAACTAAAACTAATTTTTTTACTTTTAAATGAGATTTGGTCAACATTTGAAGTGGATCAAAGTCGTCCTAAAACCTTAATGTGTTCTTGTTTTACGACAACTTTGAACTTTTCTAAACCTCTTCAAATGTTGACTTCTGTATTTTATAGCATCAACCCTTAAGCTTCAATCCACTGAAATCAAGCATCAAAGTACTGTATTTATTGTATTTTAAAACGTTTTGCAGTATATAGAAACAGGGAAGGTGTAGATGCTTGAATCAGAAATGAACCCTGACCCGGTGGCAGTACTGTACGGCAGAGACGATCTGTCTGAAGAAGTGTCTGGCCTGGCTCTCTGGGATGTGCTGCTTGTCACAGATGAAGTCGTACAGATCTCCTTTACTGGCGTACTCCATCACGATCACGATCTTCTCCTTGTTCTCGAACACTGAAACACAGTCGGATCAGATCAGCTCGGCTGTGAAGACGCTGCCGTTCACGTCTGTCTGGATCGCATCGTGAGAATCTGTACCTTCATGGATGCTGATGATGTGCGGATGAGCGAGAGACGACATGATCTCGATCTCGCGCCGGATGTGCATCAGATCCTGCTCATCCCGGATCTTCTCCTTACGGATCGACTTTATGGCCACCTGCGGAACAAGACCAGACACAAACATCAGCATGTTTACAGAGACCGCAGCGGAGGGGCGAAGATCAAGAGCTGTTATTCCGGCTTATATATTGATGTTAATAAATATAATTACATAAAATGTGTTAATTATGTTAGTATACTATACTAATATATTTTATTATTTATAGCATTCATTTATTAGATATTAAACAATTATTTATTATGGTTTATTTATATATTTTATTATTTAATTATTAATAGCATTCATTTATTAGATGTCAGGTGAAAGGATCAAGCGTGATCTCAAGCGAAGATGAAAGTGATATTTACACCAAAGATAGTTTCACAAATGATTTACAGAGAAATTGATGCTGCTTACAGTCAAACTGAGATCAGAGCGGCCTCATCAAACACAGCAGACTGACGATCCTCTCTAATGTGTGATTGATGTGTGTGTGTGTGTGTGTGTGTGTGTGTGTGTGTGTGTCAGACGTGTCTCCACAGGTCACTGATGAGTGGCAGATGGACAAACACACACACACACACACACACACATCTGTTCTGACACGCAAAACATACTTAAACATTTCAGAAAAATTCAGTAAGGTTTGTATGGAACACCATTAGTGTCAAAAATAGTTTTGTTAAAGTATATTAAATCATTTTTAGTTTTTTCCCTTCTGACTGAATATTGTTTATAATCATGGATATATGTGTGTCTATTGATGAACCACCGCAGCATGAAAAATTCATCGTTTTCATCTGAAAGATGCAGTGAAATGAGTTTATTTTATTTTAAAATATTTATTTATTTATATACACAAAAGTATTTTAGTGTGGTTCTTGTGTTGTTTTAACTTTCAAAATAAGTTCTCAGTTTTTTTAGTTAAAAAAAAATAAAGGGGTAAATGTATTAATGTGGTAACATTTGATTTTTTTACACTTAAACCCATCTTTAGTAGCTCAAGTGTACTACAAGTGGTGACTAAATAGATTTTTAAATTCAGAGGTAGTATGTTAACAATGCATTTTAGTTCATATTCACAGTGTCCCACAGTTGAGTACACTTTAAGTTTTTCATAATCATTTTTAGTATATTAAGCACAAAATCAGTGTGCAAATGGAGCACTTTAAGTACATTATGGAAGTGCGCTTTTTCCACCCATGGTTGATGATAAAGAGTTTGTCCACTAAAGCGAGCGCTGTAAACAGTGTAATCAGGAGCGTTCGAGACGGTTATCTGTGAGGAAAGAAGCAGGTCAGACGCGTCCAGACTCGCTCAGAAGAGCAGAATAATAATGTCCTTCCTGACAACTGAACAAACACACCCTGCGTGACACAAGCAGGAAGGAAATCTGTGCTCTCCAGGAGGAAAACCCCACTGATCTGCTTCAGTCAGAGCACACTAAACACTGACCAGCTCCGGCGCCCTGGACATGGAAAAATAGATGAAGCCTACACAACGTGTTCATTTACATCCACCGCGCCTCGGAAACTAACAAAACTTTAAAAACAGCATGCAGCACGTGCAGCCTCTAAACAACAACAACACGGCATCACGTCAGAAAAACACCTCTGTCTTTGTCCGTATCTATTCTTTTGGTTTCCACAAAAATAAATAAAATAATTATAATTTAAATAAATAAATTACCTAAATATCCTTAAAACAAGAAATTTATTTGCAGAGAATAAATAATACGATTATTGAAAATCATTTATAATGATTAAACCATTTAATTTATTAAATAAAATATTCAGGCCGTGTGTGAGTCATTTTCATATAACTTAAGTAAAAATAATTTTTCTCTTGTTTAAAACATAAATCGTAGTTTTGTGCTGTATTTTTTTTTTTTATTATTGCAGATATATTCAAATTATTATTTTACACAGCATACAAATGTTTTGTTTTCCATTAATATGTATTTCCAAAATATGTAAAAAGAATTCTTAAAACGATCGATTTAATAATAAATATCACCAGCTTTGTATTTTGAGTTAAATATAAATTAAATAAAAATATTGTTTTCATGTTTGAAGCATAAAACTATCAGAAAACTTAGTGTGCTTTGTGCTTCTAAGTTACGAAAACAAATTTTATAGCAGATTTATTCTCAAAAATCAGAATTATATTTATTATTACACAGCATTGCTTCTCATTTAAATGTCAAGTTTATTAATTTTTATACATTTAAAACAGACAGATTTACTTGAGAAGAAACTGCATAAGGTAAATATTAATATAGGCTAAATATAAATATAGTTTGTTATGCGATTTAATAGTTTTAAAAACAAATATCTTACAGTGATAAGATTAACCGCTGAAAAGAAAACAGTAAGCGTAAGGATTTAGGGTTAAGTGTGCTGGATATAGTTTCAAAACACAAAAACAATAATCCTAGTGCACCTAAAAACAGGCTTGACTTCATGAGACTGACGCATTAGCTGTCCATTAATGGCACTGTTTCAGACAGAATATGGAGCAGAATAACAATAGGTCGGTGCATGCCAGTGACTAAGCCTGTAAAAATAAGTTTTCGGCTCCGTGGATTGAGCCCTGGGCTATTTAAAGCTCTTTCCAAAGGCTGGGCGGCTCCGCAGAACCTGTTTAGTGTTTACTCTGAGCACTGATGAGCCTCACGGCAGAACCTGGAGTTATTGTTCTCATCAAAACAGCTCAATAATGCCTCCACATACATGCAAACACAGCGTGTGGCAAGCCGTTTAGTCCTTCACAGCATATGACTTCTTGATATCAACAATTCAGTTTTCACTAGTTAAAAGGCTAGTTATTGATATCAGGAATTGAATTTCAACTAGTAAAAATTATAATTGTTGATATCTGTAATTGTATTTTCACTAGTTAAACATCTCCATAGGCTGCCATACAAATTCAATAGTCAATATCAATAATTGATTTCTCACTAGTTAGTAACTATATCAGAAATACAATTCTTACTAAGCTTTTATTTCTGTAATTACATTGTTAATAGTAAAAATGTGCTCCTGATATCAAAATTTAGATTGCTGCTTTGATAAAAATATCAATAATCCGATTGTCACTAGTGACGTTGTTAATTTCTGATATCATGAATGAGATTGTTACTAGTAAAATAAGTCATTTTAGATAGAAATCACTCTTCTAATTATAATAAAAGATATCAGAAATGACAAATGCGACATATTGAAATCATTTACAGATATCAAGAATTAACATTTCAACTAGTGACGACTGAATTCTTGATATCAGGAATTCACATTTTTACAAGTAACCACGTGATTACCGAAATCAGAAATAAAGGCTTAGTAAGAACTAGTGAGAAATGAATTCTTGATATCAACAATTGAATTTGAATGGCAGCCTATGGTGACGTTTAACTAGTGAAAATACAATTACAGATATCAACAATTATAATTTTTACTAGTTGAAATTCAATTCCTGATATCAAGAACTAGCATTTCAACTAGTGAAAACTGAATTGTTGATATCAAGAATTCATATGCTGTGAAGGAATAAATGTCAAAACGGCTTGCCATACTACACACAAACATACAGTCATTTTCAGCACGAGCATTAAAAAGTGCTTAGAACCTGCAGGACAATTAAAAAAACACACACATTAAATAACTTCTGTCAGTTTATTCTATAGTTAATATTTTATTCTAAATATTTTAATGTTTACTTAAATATTTTATGATTTTAAAATACTTTTATTTATTTTTAACGCGTTATTTTATTGCAGTTGCATCATTACTTTGACAGCTGCATTATCCGAACGCTCTCTCACCGTTCTACCGGATCGGTCCACGGCTTTCTTCACGCGCCCGTACGTGCCTTTCCCGAGCGTCTGCAGGAACTCGTATCGGTGCTTGAGGTTGTGTTTGTGATGGTGCCGCTTCACGGCCTGACGCTTGACGCGCGCGACGCCCGGATCCCCGTCACACTCCATCAGCTTTCAGAAGAGGAAGATGAAGGTGTTCATGTCCGCGGACAGGTGCGATAGTGAGCGAGGGGCGCGCGCGGAGCGACTACTGGAGTCCGGTGTGGGCGGGGCTCTTACCGTAAGGACCGCCCCTCGCGTTTGTTGTGAACCAGGTAGGCGTGTTTAAAGCCTTTGTAGAAACAGAGCGACACGCGTCATAAACTGAAAACCACGCCCACAAACATTCATTATTTTTAACCATATCAAAGGATTATTTCACCACCTGATCTGAACCTGAGGTGGAGATATATTGAGAGACTAAATTATATTAGTCTGTGTCAGTGTCCCTTTTCATAACTTTTCTTTTGTATGAGAAATGATCCAACGTGAAATACCCCGACATCTACAATCATTTCTCTCCTTAAACGCTCTTTTTATGGGTCGACACAGCTTATAAAAACGTAGTTCTGGGTTTTTAGCTTGTTTACTGTACACCCTGTCACACCGCAGTTTTTAAACATTGTTCTGTTTTTATTATAAATCAGAAATGATAAGGAGGCAGCTTCCCGCAATACAGAGAGCGTCGGATTGGTGTTGTTTTCACTGCTCTTTTAGAATTTTCCACATATAATTAATACATTTACTATATACCAAATTCTAAAGTCAACAGTATACTCATAACAAATTAAATAAATAAATAAAACACCCTTTCTTTGAGTAAATCAGTGTTTTCCTCTCAGCGGGTGTTTATTGCGCGCGTCCACGCGAGGGCGGGAAAACTCCGTTCCGTTTCATCATTCAGCTTCACTAATAAAACCGAAAGATTAAACTAGGAAGTGCTGTTGAAGGGGAATTTGCTCACGTTCATGTGTTTACTATGTCAACTCTTACATCATTCAACAGTGTGTAATGTTTAACTCATTGTATTAGTAGATTTTAGATGAACGCCATTGACGGGGATGAAAACGCTGTTCCTCACAGGAACGTTTCATATTAGCGTTCAGTTCAATAACTAACTACTCAGGTCAAAATGACATTATTAATAAGATAATGCTCTTATTTCAGTTAGTTAGTCATCTTTTATGATCTTCTGCAGCCGATTGATTTACAACATATGTCACATTTATATTTATGTTAGTGTATATTTACGCAAACAGAACAGAAATGTGGTAAATAATCACAAAAACAGTGATTTAAAAGGTGAGGGATGTGAAGATTTAACCACTAGAGGTCGCCAGCTTGCCGCACTACAAGCAGACTATATAAAGTATACATATAGTGTCCTACACTGACTGTACGTCAGGAAAAAAGAGAAGATTGTGACGAGTCCACGACCTTTTTATTTTTAAAAAAAAATTTTTTTTTTTTTAGTTAAATAAGATAAAAATTAGCTGGATGCTAACAAATTAAATAAATAAATAAAAACACCCTTTCTTTGAGTAAATCAGTGTTTGTTTCCTCTCAGCGGGGTGTTTATTGCGCGCGTCCACGCGGGGGGGGAAAAACTCCGTTCCGTTTCATCATTCAGCTTCACTAATAAAACCGAAGATTAAACTAGGAAGTGCTATTGAAGGGGAATTTGCTCACGTTCATGTGTTTACTATGTCCAAACTCTTACACATCATTCAACAGAGTGTAATGTTAAACTCATTGTATTAGTAGATTTTTAGATGAACGACCCATTGACGGGGATGAAAACGCTGTTCCTCACAGGAACGTTTCATATTAGCGTTCCAGTTCAATAACTAAACTACTCAGGTCAAAATGACATTATTAATAAGATAATGCTCCTTATTTCAGTTAGTTAGTCATCTTTTATGATCTTCTGCAGCCGATTTGATTTACAACCATGTCACATTTATACTTTATGTTAGTGTTATTTATGCAAACAGAACAGAAATGTGGTAAATAATCACAAAAACAGTGATTTAAAAGGTGAGGGATGTGAAGATTTAACCACTAGAGGTCGCCAGCTTGCCGCACTACAAGCATACTATTATAGAGTATACATGTAGTGTACTACACTGACTGTACGTCAGGAAAAAAGAGAAGATTGTGACGAGTCCACGACCTTTTTAATTTTTTTTTTTAATTTTTTTTTTTTTTAGTTAAATAAGATAAAAATTAGCTGGATGCAAATATTTACATGCAGCGACTCTAATAATAATAGTAACAATACGAAAATTAACCATGTTTTTGTTATAGTCAAAGAGTAGTAACCATGTTTTTGCCATATTATTTATTTTACTACAAATACCATGGTTAAACGATGGTTATAGTGTAGCAAAACCATGGTTAATATTCAAAAGGGAATGAGAACCCTGCTAAAAAAAAACCAAACAAACAAACTATAGAAACCATCACAGAATTTGTAATGGTTTTACTGGTTATTATGGGAATTGTACTGGTTTTAATGGTCCCTGTTGGTCTCTACTTATTAATGGAATATGTCCCAAAACACACAACGGGCTTTTTAATGGTTGGAAGTTGATGGTTTGTAATAGTGGATATTGGAATATTGTTTTGTTTTTCAGCAGGAAAGGTGTGTGTGGTGGTGTAAAAACATTTTTTTTAATAATGTCTTTCACTTAAATAATGACGTACTTTGTTTACGTTCGCTACGCAGAGCGGACTTCATTTCCCAGCATGCACCAGTCGCGCCCCGCCCTCCGAGCGTCCCTCTCGCCAAATGGACGGGCGGCAGCGGCGGCGGAGGCTGGCAGCGCAGAACTCCCGCATTTGGGCTGAAAAGTGAAACATTCCCGACGCAAACACCGGGATTATCGATGATCGGCGCTCACCCGCGGGGGGAAAGAGCTGCCTGACAGCCGCGAAGCGCAAGCAGCGACCCGGTCCGCGCGACTGTGTGTGTGTGTGTGTGTGTGTGTGTGTGTGTGTGTGTGTGCGCGCGCGCGCGCTACCGATCAGAACCGCGCCGATATCGGTCCGCTTAACGGGAGGAGGCCGTGTGTGAGTGAATGTGTGTTTAAGTGTGTGTGTGCGTGTGTGTGTTGATGCACTGACACACACACACACACACACACACACACACACACACACACACACACACACACACACACACCACTGCTTGTTGTTGTTGTTGTTGTAACGTTATCGGTTCGGTCCATCCTGCGGTGATCCGGGCCTCTGCAGAAACAGCGCGCGCTTGTGTGGAGATGTGACGCGGGCTCACGCGCACTGGGTCTCGCTCCGGGTCAGCATGGAGAACCCGCAGAAGAACAGCCCGCTGGTCAGAGAGCTGACCCGAGCCTTCAGCCACTACAACAAACACAACGTGTTCCTGAAGAAGAACCTGAACGAGACCCTCAGCTTCTTCAGAGAGATCCGAGAGAACCAGAGCAACACCTGCAGCGGCACACCTGGAGCTCTGGACACAGGTGAGTCCACCTCCGCTTCCGGTGTGTGTGTCCATTAGAGACTGACCGATACCGAGAACTCAGACACGTTTAAAACGCTGGAAATATAAAAATACAAGCTGGTTTAAAATATGAATAAATAAAATGTATCATCACTACGGGATACATGTTCAGATGTTAATTGTAAGTTGAATACAATGTTGAGTACAATGTATCAGTGATGTTCTAAAACTCAATAAAATACTAATTACAAAAAAAACTATGAATAAATGCTATCGTAGAATATGAATATTGTTGGAAATAAATACTGTTTTTATAACCAGGCAGCATGTTTCACTTTTATTTCTGCTTTTTGAAACTGTAAATAATGCTCAAATATTAAAAGTAATAAAATACAATAAAAATAAGTGACAGTGAGACTACAACTGTAAAAGCATAATTGTTATTTATGCTTTTTTTATAATTAAATATGTTTAACTAGTTAAATATTAGTGATATATAATATTTCTCCCTAAATACACATATATTTGCTCTCTAATAATTCAGCTACACATTTCTAAATTGTTCAAAAAATCATCAGGTACTATTTATATAGTATTTATTGTAGTATTTTTAAATAGCCTTTTTAGTACTTTTGTTAAACTTATTTTAAAATTAATTAAAATGTAATATTAAGTCTTTTAATTTTCCATTCTATAAATTTAAATGCCTATTTCACCTCCATGTTTTTTTTTTTTTTTAATTCAGTTTGTTGTGAAGGCAGTATATCTAATTTAAGTTACAGTTAAATTTTTTATTTCAGTTTTATTTCAGTTTTATTTCAGTTAGGACAGTGGATTTTAATCATTTAATTTTATAAAAACATTGGAAAAATGTTTGTTATTCAAAGTTTGTATTAGAAATTAATTTATTGATTTTCTGTTCTATAAATTCTTTTAAATAAATATTCAGATTTAGCTTAACTTATTTTCATTTCAGTTTTAGTTTTGGTAAATTTAGTTACATATTTTCCAATTTTTTTTTTTTTTAATTCAAATAGTTGTGAAGGCATATCTAAATTAAGTTTGTTTTAAATTTTTATTTCAGTTAACACAGTGGTTTTTAATAATTTTACTTTAAGCTTTAGTTTAATTATAACAACATTGGGAAAAAAATGTCTGATGTTAATAACGTTTTTATTATAAGTTAATTGAACAATTCATTGCTCAAATACTGTGGTTGGGTTTTTTTCTTTAAATACACAACTAGCAGAGTCAGTTATCAGTAGATCTGTTATCAGACGACTAATATACAGTATATGAAAGTGTAAATATCGGTTATCGGTTGATCTCTGCTTGTGTGTTTAAAGTGTTAGTCATCAGTGATGGGGATTCCTGATAGTGTGTGTGTGTGTGTCTCCTGCAGCAGGTTCAGTGTTAACAGCAGAAAATGTCTCAAACAGGATTTAGAGCAGAAATAAGCAGCTTAACATCCGTGAACAGACTCACATTCAGCTGAACCCAGCACTGAACACTCCACGCTGCTTTAATGAGCACACTGACACACACACACACATGTGCATGAACGTGAACTCACTTTGATGCATTGACATCACTAAATCTTGTCCGACTCGCTTATCACCACCAAATCAGAAGACAAAAATCAGAAAATATATTTGACATTGAGAGACCAAGCCTGCTTCATGACTCTCTTGTGTTATGATATTATTTTCATGGCGTGATGTGGAGGAATCCGTGTCATGAGTCATTGTTAGAATATGAGCGGTGTAATCTGTGCTGTACTTGCTTTGATGAGTGTGTGTGTGTGTGTGTGTGTGTGTGTGTCTAGGTGTGGTTGTCGTCCTCTTTCCTGTTACAGAGGAGTTTTGCAGGTCTGACGCACGTTTCCTCTGGTTTCTCAGTGAAATGTTTGAGTGTGTGGAATCAGTCTAAAGCAGTGCTCTCACGGCATCACGCCGTGACCTTTGACCTGTCTCAGGTGACCCCTGCTCTTTCCCTGGACCCCGCGCTTGCTGTGATTTATACTGAAGCGCGTCACGTTCCTCGGGCCTGTCGGAGCTGGTCCTGACCAATCAGAGCGCGGGCGGCTCTGGCCACGCCCCCATGAGCTGCATGTAAACACACGTCCTGCGCCTCAGCGCTGCTTCAGTAAACAACGTCTCCGAGACGCTTCAAGAAACCTCCTGCAAAGCTCCTGAGAAACTCTGCTCAAGTGCACCGAGGGCAAAACTGCTTTAAGCACAAACGATGCTTACATCAAATGTTGATTTAGTTTAGTTATTTAATAGAAGTTCACTGATAAAGAGCCACAGCATATATATAGATGCATGCACGTCTGTGTGTGTAATTTTATGCATTTATGTTTTGCACTAGCCATTAAATTGTGAGTTAGTATCTCAGTAAAGATTTGTGTGTGTTGCTGGTGGCACAGATTAGGCGGTGAGCGGTGGTTGTGTAAGCCGGTGACTCAGCAGCGCTGGGATTATGAGCACTTCCTAATAATAACCCAGTAACTAGCGGCTCAGAGAGGGTCATGAGACGCAGGCCTCAGGCACAGGTTTCTGTCCTGACTCCTCAAACAGCCCTGCTTTCTCTCTCTCCAGCGGTGCATGCAGTATTCATCTTCATATATCTGCTGCAGTCTTTCTTTACACTCACTGGGACACTGATAGAGCTTTTATACCTTTTTTTTTTTTTTTTTTTTTGTTTTTTTGTTTTTTTTATTAGTTTTAGTTTTTTTTTTTTTTTGTCAGTGTATTTTTTTTTTATTTCAGTTTCAGATATTTTATTTCAAGTTAAACTAAATAAAAATAAGAATGCTGATTTTGCAACAAGCTGATTTTTTTTATTTATATTTTTCTTCATATATTTTTGATATTATTCAGTTAACGTTTTTTTTTTTTTTCAAGGAACGGCATTTTTTATGGTTGTAGTTTTAGTAGAGTATAATAACCCTGATTTGGCATTCATTGTTTATTAAGTTTCATAACAAAACTTCCATAATTTTTTCAAGTTTCAAGGTTGGTGAGTTTGATCCATTTCTGTCTATTTTGATTGTTTGTTAATGGAGATAACGTCTGTTTGAACGTTTGCGTCCATGTTTTCGGAGCTGTGAGCTCCAGGTGGTCAGCGGTCGTTCTGCGCTCATGAACCCGCAGAGAGAGCGCCTCACCTCGGCCACATCTCAGGGAACTTTTCCCCCGGCTCTCATGTCTCTGATGTAGTTAAACATGAGATGTAATTCGTCGATCTCATTAATCTATTATTTGTTGCAGAGAAGGTAGTTTTGGCAAAATCTCATGTTTATGTAAATTCAGTGCTGTATATCAGAGCGCTGCCTTTGTACTCTTGACTGAATTGTCTAGCAACTTTTTGATGGCTGCTGTTGTTGTTGTATATTAAATATTATTCAATAAATAACAGTATTTAGTAAAAGTGTTTAGTATTGAGAAACAGTGTGTGTTTTGTAATTACATTGTTCCACCATTAGAGGGCAACAAGAGACTGTTTCTATGAGTGAGTCAGCAGGAAAGACTTTTACTTTGAAAAATAAACGCTATAAACAGAAGTTATTTTTAGTTTCAACAACAGCTTGATGCAGCGTACAAATGCACTGTTATGCAAAATCACCCTTAACAGATAAAAGGATATTAATGTTACGACAAAGATATCGCTTTCCTCAGCAGATATTCAAACTAATGTTTATTGTGAATGAGATTGATCTGAAGAACGAATGCTGTGTCAGATGCAGGTAATCACACTCGCTCTGTCCATCTCTCTCTCAGAATATCTACTGTACATACACAATACACTGCTTTTAATATAGTAAGCTTTCAATGCGACAGCTCAGCTGTGTTGGTGGTTTAATGTTTTTGTGGTATAGTTTATGTTTGTATTTCTTGGTGTGGTCAAAGAGAATTTCAACCTTGGTTTGCAGTGAAGTTGTATTTTATTGTAGTGCAATATTGTGAATTACGTAGTGTTTTTAAGCCCTGTCCGAGCTACAAGTTGCTGAAACTTGTTGTGTGTCTCCTTGTTTCTCTCTGTGTCTCAGGCCAGCTCAGCTGCATCTCGCTGCCGCGTCACGAGGAGGACTATCTGCAGAATGTGGTCGGTAGCGCCCCCTACATCCTCATCCTGGGCCAGGACTGTTCCGCCCGATACCAGCTGCTCAACTGCCTGCTGGGAGAGAGGCTCCTCCCCCTGGGCTCAGAGGTGGGTGGGGCCTGTGGGCTGGAGGGCGGGGCCTGCAGGAGGAGGAAGCTGTGCTTCACGCACGGCCGTCAGACGCGGTTGAGCCTGGCGCTGCCGGGACAGTACGAGCTGGTGCATCAGCTGGCGGCGCACTGCGGACGCTGGGACACTGTTCCTTTTGAGGACCTGGAG